>NC_061524.1:2212500-2465000 GCF_022379125.1 Scophthalmus maximus | reverse complement strand
GACTCGGTAAAAACACGAGGACCTGATGTGAATGAATTCCGCGAGTCTGTGTGCATCAGTTGGGAGAAGAGACAAAGATCGGGAAAAATACATGTGGTCACGTACAAATCTTTGGGAAGTTTGCGATGGAAGTAGAAGAACTGGAATCAAGTAAAAGATAAAAAATATCCTCTCGTTGGATTTATGTGCTGATTCCCCACAAACAAATCTGGGTTCAAACTTGCCACCGTTATCTCCCGTTCGGAAAAAAAAGGGATTTTGAAATTGTAACGTGTCGGAGAATACTTTGAGTCCCCAAATCATTTTCGCATTTTGCTCACACGACCAACAAACATGTAATTTTAAACTGAACAGTATGAATCTGTATCTACTTAACGATAAAGTTCTTCTTCCTCAGGTCTCATTAACAAACTTATAATCATTATAACTTGAGTGTGATCTTTGTCTCTTCTCATATATATGTATGTATATATATATACATATATACATACACATATATACATACATACATATATATACACATATATACATACATACATATATATATATATATATACACACACATACATATATACATATAAGCGTCCATCTTCTATAACTCTGCCAGAACATTGTAAACTTCCTAAAGACAACATCACAAAACCAACAGCAGCTTAAACAGGCGAACAACAGCTGCAGTGTGAGTCGATCAGTCGTAGAAAATAAAAATAAAAATAAAAAGTTCAGTAGTGGGATCTCTTGTGCAATATACAGTAAGCTAAAGATTGTTGCGGCAAGAAAAGAAAAGAGGACGGTAATTTGTTGAGGCGAACGAGAAGATCGGATTCTGAACTGAAGTCTGGAAAATTTCCCCCAAACTTTACATCTGTACGTGAGAACGCAACCATCCGTAAATGTTGCGGTATTTTCTAGATTCAGATTATTCTGGAAAACGTCGGGATTCCATGTTGCAGACATTTTATGGAATTCCTGTCTGAAAACAGCTATTTAGAGACAATGTGGTTAAAAGTTTTTGTTTTTTTTCCTTGGAAGTTTTTATCCTGTAGGTTGAATTTTGTGAAAAAAAACAAAACGTATTAAATTCCAGTTTGGCTCAAATCTTCCTCAGATTAATACATTTCGTCACACGACCACAATCTGGTAGCAAATGTAGTTTTTACATTGAGCAACATATAAAGAAAAAAAAATAATAATCTGCAGCATCGGATTCGTCACAGGACAGACAGTGAGATGCATAATTTAAAATAACAAACAAAACATGAAGAACATTATCATTATTATCATTATTATTCAGTCAGTGCAAAGGTTTCAGTGCTGAGCAGACCTCTGTGCTGCTCTCAGTCATGCAACAAGTCAACGGAGACCCAGAGTTGTGAAAAAGACACGGCGTGCAAAATATCAAATACTGTAATTAACGGGCAGATGAAAGAAAAACATGACAACATGGCAACTGGCTTCCAGCGAGCAGCCCCGGCTGCTCATTGGCTGAGAGCGAACACAACGAGCGTCCACAGTTTTTGTTGGTCGTCGTCTCACGAGTGGCACTCAGCGACACAGATAATACAACATTTGAGGACGAGAGGCTGATGAATGGCAACGTGTCCTTTAAAAGAATAATAAAAACACTGAGAAATATGATTTGCTTCATTGAAATCCGGACAAAATAACAACTTTTCTGTCTCTTCCTGGACGATGATTCCATCCTGTTCACATCTCCGGGTAAAATCAAAAAACCTATTTGAAACAAAAAGTCAAAATGTCTCTGAGTGTTTGGAGTAGAGCTGCAACAGTTAATCGATTAGTAATTGACTAGTGAATTAATCGCCAACTATTTTCATAATCGATTAAAATAGTTTTTATGTGGGAAAAAAGTCAAAATTATCTGATTTCAGCTTCTTAAATGTGAATATTTTCTGATTTCTTCGCTCCTCTGTGACAGTGAACTAAATATCTTTGGTGTGTGGACAAAAAAAACCATCATCTTGGAGTTTTGGGACATTTGTCACCGTTTTATGGAACAAACAACTAATCGGTTAATCGATAATGAAAATAATCGTTAGTTGCAGCCGTAGTTTGGAGCGAGACATTTGGGGTCCAGAGGGTTGAAGCGGCAACCACCACGGATACTGTCGCCTATGACAACTGTCAATCAAGGCGATCGTGTTATGAAATGTACCACTTGATCTTTTATGGATCAAACGAATCTGAATTTCCACAATCACATACTTTAGTTAGCTCGTTGTGGACGATAAGTAACATGTCCACTCTGGCACTCGTCCACGGTGGTTGCTCCTTAGTACCGTTAAGCCCATTTCTTCCTCTACCCTCCCCCTCCCCCTGTGAAGTGGTACAACAGCGAAGCCTGGTCCCTGAAGCCGAGCCGACCCGCCGGGCGATCCAACACCCCTCCCCGCTGGAGTCGAGCGCCGTACAGCTGGGCCTCGGCCCGCCCGGCGCACAGGCCCCGCTCCACCAGCCAGTCGACCAGGTCGCTGCCCCGGAAGGCACCTTTGAGACGGGACCGTGCGTCGCGTTGACGGGGGCGGGGCGAGCTCGGAGCGGGAAGAACATGTCGTGGATCAGCTGTGTCGTGAGAAATCTGCTCCTCTGGGTCGGAGTTGGCGGTACAAGCTCGGTGTTCGATGTCGGGCTCCTGATGTTCCTGATGTGAGTGTGTGGGCCGACGGGAAAGGGAATGTCTGGAAAGCCCGTTCTCCTCCACCTCCTCCTCCCCCTCCTCCTCCGGCCCGCTTCCCTCTCCGAACCTGTCATTGTCACAGGAAGGATTCACCTGTGGAGGCGCTCACACTCTCCCCTGAGGCACTGGGGGGTGATGAAGAAGAAGGAGAAAGAAAGAAAGAAAGGGGGCAAGCAAAGGGAAGCCGGGAGGTAATAAAAGGATATATGAGAGGAAGGAAGGAAGGAAAGGAAGAGGATAAAGAAAAGTGGAAAAGTGTTAGAAGAAAAAGCAAAGAAAAGCACCCAAGACTCAAACATGCAGCTCGAGTTAGTGGTTTTTGAAGAGTTTTGTAGTAAAGTGACTACATTTTATATTTAAATGTTAAACTTTTAAGGTTTCATAATACTTATCGCTCAGCATTGAACGTGGGAAACGGTCTACTTTGAAAATGTTCCTCTCATTGTCCATTAAAGTGTCCATATTCTGCTTTTCATGAAACAAAAACAGGAATTCTGAAATTCAAAGTCATGACAGAAATGGGTTTTTTTTCCTGCGATAAAAGAAAAGAAAAGGAAAAGTTGACATTTCTGCCACTGGCTTTATTGTTGACTAATCACGGAAGAGTGGGCCGACCGACAAATCAGAGCACACTGAACTTTTTTGGAGAAGGAGCTAAACAGAGTTTTTTTAGACAAAAGTATGAAGTTGTAAACAGCCAGAATATGGACACTTATTAATATCTGCTTAGCAATTGCAGCTGTCGCAAACATATGCACGTCTACGTCTTCCTCTCCCTCTCTCTCTCTATATGTATATATATAAATATAAATAATTATCTATATCTGCAAAAGTAAGCATGCGCCGCAAACTTTACTGCTCGGTAGATAAAAAAGAAAAAAAAAACTGACCATAGATGCAGCAGCTCACGTGCAAAAGGGGAAAAATAATCCAAAGAGTCAAATGCAAATGCAAATAATAACAAGAGTAAATGTGGAAAATTATCAGAATGAGAATATTCAGAATAAAATCTGAATATTCCTCTGCTTTAACAGCCAAACAGGTAAGATCCCAAAAACAGAAGAAAAGTAAAGCTGGAGTGTACTTTCCACAAAAGATTAAAAAAACAGACAAATTGACTGTATGACAAACAAAAACGAACAGTACCTGCGTGTGTGTACTATGTCCTGTACACACTGGTCTTTGTGGTAGCGTACAAACTGGGTACAGGTGAGTCTGACCTCCTCTGGTACACCTGAGGGACTCAGGTCATCGGGGTCTCTGCCCTGCCACAGGCCGAGCAACCTGACGCCGACACAAAAACACAACCACATTTCAAATAATAATAATAATACTCTGATATCTGTGAGAACTCACAACAGAATGAATCACAGACGACTCTGCTCACCTCTTCTTGAACGGCAAGATGATGAGGTGTCTGTCCAGACCAAAGATCCCGAAGGACAGGAAACCCTGGGACATTTTGAAATAATAATATAATTTTTACATAATTCAAAACACACACACACACATATATGAACACACACTATAACCAAACGGTACCTGTCCGTAGTTTGCCACAGCGCAGAAGAACTGCAGTTCGAGGTAAAGTCGTCCTGGATCTTTGTTGAACAACCACCACAGACAACTGGACAGGTTCTACATAGAGACAGAGACATTTAGAGAACATTTATATATATATATACAGTAACATATATATAGTATGTCATAGTGACCACGTGGGATGTATGTATCCTCACCGCGAGCAGGCTGACGATGAGCAGCAGACAGAGCAGCACGTGTCGGACCGTCTGCTTGTCGTCGGCCGGTTGAAGCCCGGGCGGCGGCAGGTTGAGCGGCTGCTCTGAGGAGGAAGACTGCAGCCGGTCACACAGCGCCCCGCTGTGGTCTGGAGAGGAAACTACAACTCATTACCACTGATCCATCCCACAATTTCTTAAATTCAAGTACTTCCAGCAAAGGAAAGGTGCAAATTTCAAATTATGAATGTGTAAAACACATCATAATTCAGTTTTTTTATTGTGTAGGATATTGCTTGCATCTTGGTTAAAGGTTGGAAGAAAACATATAAAATTCCCTCTGTTTTATTTCCTTATATAAGAGCATTAATATGAAGGAGAATATAGAATTTAACTGTATTCTACCAAGTTTGTGGAACTAAATTTGGTTCAAAGATAATTGATTAATCGGTTCAAATCGTTTATATGAAGAAAAAAAAAAGGCAAAATTCTCTGATTTCATCTTCTTAAACGTGAATATTTCCTGGTTTGTTTGCTCCTCTGTGACAGTAAACTATATATCTTTGGTGTGTGGAAAAAAACAAATCATCATCTTGGGGTTTTGAGAAACACGACCAACATTTTTCACCTTTTTATGCAGGAAACAACTAATCGATTAATCGAGAAAATAATCGACAGATTAATCGATAATCAAAAGAATCGTTAGTTGCAGCCTTGATCAATATATCTGTTCATGGAAATAAAATGTACAATAATTATATTCATGAGATGTGTGTTTGTCACCTGTGTGGTTTGTGGTCTCCCTCTGCGTGCTGGCTATCATGTCCGGTATGTTCTGGACGGGAGAGAAACTGTGGAGGTCTGACAACACAAATAGAAAACCATGTATAAAAATTTACTGTATCTCATCTGGTGAGTAGTCATGGACTCATTTCAACTGTTTTAATCAAAGGGATATTAGCACAGAACAAAAGTTACCCGAGTTGATGCTGCAGATGGGTGAATTTGCCACGAGCGTCTCTTCCTGTGGTTGCGACGGATCCTCCAGGCCAGCAGGGGTCCTCAGCTCGTCGTTGGTGCAGCCCGCCGCCGCGGCGCCGGCTCTGCTCAGGGCCTCGTAACCCCTCTGCTCCCGGTCTCCCTGGCTGAGCCCCATCAGAGATATGGCGCCGAGCACCAGGCTGACCGCGAGCACCACCGCTGTGCTGACGATCTGGAGCAGAGGAGATATTTACTGATTTCTGGGATTTAGAGGAAAATATTAAAGGAGGAGATTGACTTGTATTTCTTACCTGAGCTCTGCCATAAAAGAAAGCAGAGTCCACGGTATCAGTCCTCTCTCCAAATATCAGAAGACCTCCGACCACGAGGAAGGGAACCCTACACACACACACACACACACACACACACACACACACACACACACACACACACACACACACACACACACACACACACACACACACACACACACACACACACACACACACACACACACACACACACACACACACACACTTTTATATCTCTCCATCATGTATGTGTTGTTAGGACTGATCCTGTGGGCCTTTAACGTTAGCTGCTCATTAATGCAGTCTTCCATTAATTCTTTAGAAAGATCGACAGGTGGTCAGTGCATGGTGTCCCAAAAATATATTATTAAATATTTAGCGTTCTCAGAATAATGTCGTCATTAAACAAATTAAATGTCTATCACCATAGAAATGCTCTGTCTCCGTCTCAGTACATTCAGGACAAAGGGCACAACCAACCGGGCAACTACACTAAACATTCTAAGAGTAAGGACAAGTAATGAAATAAAGTAATTGTTAAAAAAACAAAGAACAAAATTGAAGGGTTTTTACGAGAATGCCCTCTGACATCCAAGGTTGTGCCGACTTACCCCCAACCCAGAATCATGAACACTCCCGGTCGGAGTCTCAGCAGATCGTCTCTGGTAGTCAGAGCCAGACACAGAGGGATTAAACCTGAACAAAAACAGGACAAAGGACATATGAAGATATATTTCATCTCAGCATTCTGTCACATGAAGTGTGATTGAAGAAAACGTGCAGCCTCACCTGTCCAGACGTAGGTGCTGTACAGCGAGCCGTAGAGCAACGTGAAGGTGAGAACTTTGCTGAGCAGATTATCCTCTTGTTTCACCAGGAAGTTCCACAGGATCATACTGACACACACCAAAAACTGGAGCAGAGAAAAAATTACAATGAGTCAAGGTAGAATATTAAAAAAAGGGAATTTGATGTGCTCAGCTGACATTTCCTCCTGATATATGGCAAGAAAACCAGAGGAGAGGAATGGAGATAGTATAAGGAGTAGAGGGAGGAATAAATACTGTTATTGAAGTACTTAAGTACATTTTAATACTTGACAAATACTCATACTCAATACTACATTTGACGTTAGCTACTTTAAGACTTTTACTCAAGTCATTTTCTTATGGGTAAGTTTACTTTTCAAGTCAGATATCTTTACTTTTACTTTTAAGTATCGCATGTGAGTACTTTATACACCACTGTTGTCGAGTCGTGACCTCGGACACTGACCTGAGCCAGAAAGAGATTTAAGGCGAAGAGGTGAGGAAGTCTGTTGAATTTCCGGCTGAGCAACATCACCGCTATAGTCCAAACCTGAGGGAAGACACAGGCACATGATGATGACGATTACTCCATTTAGAAAATTCATCCATGACCACTTCCCTTCATCTTGTCTGAGCCACTGCAGGACATGTTTTCAACATGTTTCTGACTCCCAAGGTTTCGTACTCACCAGCGCCACAAGGCTGACGATGCTGATGTTGAAGCTAACGTTTTCCAGCTCGGTCACCAGAGGCGTCGGGTCCATCAGAGGGATCGTCAGTAACCAGGCCGACACATACATGATGGGCGCCGACAGGAAGGTGCTGATAACCATCCCCGATGTTACCTTGAAGAGGACGATTGGAGAGACGGTTTACTGTTTATGGGCTTTCGCGGTTTGCAACTTTACCACCAGATTCCGGCAGAAAAATACAAGAATGACACATTTTGGGGCTGTAATAACATTTTATAAATGACCGTTTAATGAAGTAGGGGTTACCACTTACCACCTCTAACTCCATATTGTAGTGTCCGGCGTAGATGGCCACGCTGGGCGCGGTGGGGAAGACGCCGTACAGGAACGCAAAGTTGGACAAACTGGTGTGGTTGGAGCTCGTGCTGTTCACTCCTACGTCCAGAATGTCGACCATGTCTTTACAGACCAGCGGCATCACCAGGCTGTAAGACGTCATTACATACGTCACTTCATACTATAAAATATTCAAAACACTTTTTAAGGGTTATATTATACGACACAGACAAACCGTCCCTGTTCCACTTACAGCTTGGCTGTGATGAGGAGTATCAAGGCGACTCCAGTGTCTCTGGTTAGTTTTCGGAGCTGGCCGACCTGCCCACAGAAACACACAGATTATTATTATTTTCTCTCTGATAATATTCTTCATGATTACACAGGTTGCTGAACTAAATTAAACTCACCATAGTGAGGCCGAGGTAAAACAAGGCGGCCCCTCCAAAAGAGTTGGCCAGGCCGTCGATGAACTCCACCAACACGGCAGGGATGCGTTGGCCCAGAGCAAAATGGGAGATGATTCCCACGATCACCATGAACACCACTGGGTTCTTCAACACCTGAAGAAGAAGGTGATGAAAAAAAAGTGTTTCAAGTCTTTACAGCCTCGGTTCGAAAATTTCTAGCAATTCTGAACATTGGAAACTCCCAAGAGGTGGCAGCAAAAAGGCAGTAGAAAGGTAGAGTTTGAACAGTTGCATGACAATTTAGAGAAATATTAAAGTCCTTTGAGTACGGTGTTATCAACTTTTCGACATGATACCTGCAGGACCACAACTCCCACGACGCCACGGGTGCTGCTGTGCTGCGGATGGTTGGCCTGCCTCCACCGCTGCACCTCACACAGAGCGAAGCCGATGGGGTTGAGGAGCATGAGGGAGACCGGGGCCACCAGATAGATGTACTGGAGGTATTCTGGATATGTGCTCCGATACAGAGCATCAACTACAGAAAATAGAAAAACAGAGAGTGATGCTGATCTTTGTGCCTTAAACAGTGTTTTTCAGAGAGTACAATATGTTGTATGTGTTTTGTGTTCGCCTCACCTATGGGGTATCCCAAGGCGAAGTCATTGCTCTGCGTAGCAAAGATAGCGTACAGACCGGCCTTGCCGTACCTGGTTTCTGGACTGGCCACCACCAGTGTCAGCACACACACCAGCACGAACACCGTCACCTACACACACACACGATGGACGGAAGCAAGAAAGATTAGATGTAGTAAATGTACATATTGTAAAAGCGTGAACACGAAGCAGAGATAAAAGACACCAACCTTAGCGATCAGGACGCTCCAGAGAAACGCCCAGATGACGTCTCCGAAGTCCAACAGCACCATGTTCTTGAAGAGCAGAGCCGGAAGAGCAAACTTGGACACAAAGTTCCCCAAACCCTTCGCCTGGCTCTCCGTGATGATATCGGCCCTGTAAACGTAGGAATGGAAGAAATAGAAAGCGACACACAAGCTAGTTTAATATATCTTAATTTTTTTAATACGTTAGCCATATGGCACTTTTAAGAGGCCAATTAAAAGCTTCAAGGACTTTCTGGCAACACCGACCTGCCGGCGATGTAGCCACACAAAATGATGCCAAAGCACTCGAGGAGCGCCGGGAACAGCTTGTCAATGGACATGTGGGGCCCGGCAGCGGCACCCGCCGCGAGGGCATTATGGGATATGTTCTTCCCATGGATCAGCACAAAGTTGTTGGCGGTCTCCATGGTGGCGATGGGCTGGGGAGCGGGGAGGAGGGGAATATCAGCACCCTGGAGGAAAAGGGTAGAATCAATAGATATAGTTCCATTAGATTAGATATGCGCCCTTTTCAATTGTAGTGAAATATCTTTCTGAGTATTTACAACCAATTTTCGGTTTCACCAGAGCTTGTTTTTCTGTGAACGTGGAATATAGTTATGAACATCATCTTGACTTGTTAGCAGCTGCTACGTTAGCCAAATTTACATTAGCAGCCTTCTCCAATGGGGCGGAATGAGCTGTCAATAACACGTCAAAGCATAGTATATACGGTGCATTAACATCATGTTGTGTATTTAAGAAGACTTGAAACTAGAGATTTGAGAGCTTAAACTCCTTTGGGAAACCGACCGGTGCAGTCCAAAAAAATCAACAACAACTAAAAACAATCTCTCTCCCAAAAATCAGTATGCGTTAGCAAAATGCTAACATGAAAATTAAGTTTATAGCCACCCCTGTGGGGAAAAACAAAGGGACACGTGTACCTTTTCATTATGATTCTGATATATAATCAATAAAATATTTGCCAAATTCAAAATAAAATGTGGACCATCTTGTCTGGAAGCAGATGTAAATTATTGTTTTAGCCTTTTAGCATTGAGGGGGCCGGCGGAGGATGAGGGGGGCTTTTTGTCAGGGGGTGCCCAGAATCCCTGGTTACGTCCCTGTGCTAAGTTCCCACAGTCAACTCAACCCGCTTCGTCCTCCGACGACAGCAGATTAATATTTATACAAACGAACGACACTTGTACGAGAGCAAAACTATACAGTCGCCATCACGTCAATAAATATAAATGTTTTCACCCCAGCAGCAGCACCGCTGTCACCGCTAGCTTCGACGTTAGCGCTAAGCTAACTAGCTAGCTAGCTAGGTACGTGCTAAAAACACCAGGGGGAGGGGAGAGGGGGGCGGAGACACTCACCGTTAGTTGAGCTAATGTCCGCCACATCTGGCACGAATGTGATTATTTTGAAATAACTGAACGGGGAAATGACTCGCTTACCTCCGTTACTTATTGAACCATGTTTGTTCGGGTACACACGGGCTTCGTGTGCGTGTCGCCCCGCTGCGTGTTTGTTCGTCACCGCCCGGGTGAGAAGAACCAGCGCCTGAGTCTCTGACAGCTGCCAGGAAGAGCAGCGGCAACGCCCTAAACAGATGACTGGCGGGACGATTCAGCCAATCGTCGCTGAGATACGCTTCACATTCCCGACAGTGATTGGATAAAAAAAAAAGAGACGTGCCGTGTGGTGCTGCGTCCATGTGACAATGATCATCTCTGGATTTCAGGGTATTTCACAGCAGCATAACAGTTTTTTTCTTTTCAAAAAAAATAAATAATAATAATAATAAAATAAAAAGCATCGCGAATTTTCTGTGGCGTTTTGGCTAAAATCCTAAATGTCCATTAATATTTATAACCAATGACCACAGCCAGGAAATTATCTTTGAGTGCCCTGCTGCAAATAGTAAAAAATATATAAATAACAAATAATAATAATAATAATAAGTCACCCTTCTTCATGTTAAATAATATATAAAAATTCATCTTCATCTTACATATATATATTTAAAAAATCATGATTACACAACGTTAATCATCATAATGTTACTAGGTGACAATGACTACAAATATTACAAAATATTTTTGCTTCAATACCTTGAAAACACCAATCACACAATGATTAGCATGATGACTGATGCCTGCAGATATTTTAGTTGTGAGAAAAATGACAACCGCTAAAATATATTGTAAAAAGACAACATTCCAGAAAGTGTCTTTATTACGTGACACACTTTCTTATCAAATTATTGCCCATTTTTATTGCACAAACATGTAAATGATGCAAAGTGTGTACTCAAAGCAATATATATCAAATTACAATGTATAGTCCAATAAAAGCACATTTCATCTCAAGCAGAGCACAGAAAGCATCTTAAAGCATTTTTATTTATTCATGTAAATACATTTTTGTATGTGTGTGTGTGTGTGTGATTGTCTGAACGAAAATTTGACCAGCACGTGATAATAATAATAATAATTATAATAATATAACATCACGTACACAACAGCACACCATTCAAAGCATCGGCGGGTGAAGCAAGAACATTAATACTGCACAGTTCTTTAAACATAAGTTAAAAAAATAATACAATCCTTCTGTAGCACTTGATTGAATCATACAGGTACATACATGGGTCCTTCGTTGTGAGTCAGGGCAGCTTTTGAACAAAACAGCAAAAAATGAATAATAATAAATCAGTTCAACTGTAAACCAGTGCTGCCACAAAAATTCTCAATCACAAACATCCACACGCGTGCTCATCATATCCCACCCGTGTAACAATCAAATTAAAGCGTACCGTTCGGTGGTTCCCCGACAGACACACGGAGATGTAAACACACAGACAGGCACACGTGGCTTTGGCAAAATCAAAAAAACATTTCCCCTGATCTTTTAATGCAGCGGTGGCAAGAAGTTGTAGTCATTTTTTTTTAAATCTTTTTTTTTAAAGTTTGGTATTATTGATGCTGTAATTAAAAGACACTTTGCTATGCTTGATATTTTCCTGATCAGGAGTTTTCAAAGTCTGACACAATGGACCTCCCTCCCGCAACTTAGTTTGGCTCAATCTCTGGATGCCAATGCGATAACTTTACTGTCATTTCATCCCCATAGACACTCGATAGCCTAATATTGCCGTTTCAGATAACTCCAGATCACATCAAATATATAAAAACAGTCTGTCCTAAGGCATTCATACAGTTTCAAACACTTAAATTATCTTCCAATCTATTACAGCCCTGAACTATGTCTTTCACCAAAATCTCATATTGATCATTTTGGCCTTTCTACCTGATCTCATTTTGATAACTAATGTACTTACTAGGGATGCACCAATACCACTTTTTTTCAGACCCAGTACTTAGATTATCGGAGTACTTGTCCCTGTGGAGTCACGGCTTTTAATGCGCTGTATAGCTTGTGCATGATATATTATGATCGTCAGTGCCAGCTTCTTTTGTTTTTTGTACAGTTTGCGTGTTTTTGCTACAAATTGCTGACATTGCTGCTCCTCCTCCGCTTCATGCCGCCGACCTGCTCAACTGTCCAGAGGACGCCATGTCGCCGTCGTGGTATCCGGTGCCGTAGTAGTTTTATGAGTACAAGTACATGAGCACAGTATCGGACCCGATACTGGTATGGGTACATACCAGCAGTAACTAATAAAAGGCCTGTTATTTTTTTCCCCCACTTCCATTCACCGAGCCTCCACTAGAAGGCCCCGCCTCCCACTTTGAAAAACCTCTGTTCTAGACGATATTGCTTCTGTTTCGACATTCCCACCCGCAGAGGTTATCAAACCTTTATTATACATTATTTAAAGGCACAAAAGGCTTTTTTCCCCTTAACTCTTTTTCTTACTTTTTTTTTTGCAGCCTCAAAGTACAATCGTGGATAGAAATAGGCACAGCGGGAAACACTGGTACAAAACAAGAGAGCGAGAGAAACGGTTTCTCAAAACACCTGATGAGGAAGGCAACTGGTTGCCTCATCACCCTGGGACTCCCGACGTTGACAGTAATATTGCCGACAGATGTCGATCTTGCTACAGGATGTAAACAGGCTGGGGGACGTCACATGACTGTGTACTGACTGTCGAATGCTGGTTGATTAAAAGGCAACAAAAAAAACCCTGATAAGCAAAGCAACGTACGGAGTCCATCAACCGCTGTTAGCGACGCGATGGAAAAGGTAGTTCACAGAATAGAAAGTCAATGTTGATCAAGGTTTATGGGAAAAAATGTACTATTGTTTATGAGTGATTGACGCTTCGTAGCAGCCAGATCAACAAAGCCCACACAGAAAGAAAAAAACCCACAATTTTTTCATGTGAACACAGTGTACCGCAGGAGAGAAACAGGTCTTTGGTCTTGCAGAGGCAACACGTGGATGTGAACTCCACGTCGGGGAGTCTGTCCTTTTACTTGGTCAACAGTACTTCATTTTTTATCCACGCTGTCATTTTGAAAAGCACGATGAGCGCGAACAGAGGGAGCGAGGGAGGGGGACGGGAAACAGACAGAAGAGAGGATCGTCGTTCGTGGCTGCACACCTCGTCTTCACCTGGGTATGGGAGGAAGAGGAGGAACTCCTCTCTCCTTCTTACCAGAACCTGGAGAGAAGAGAACATACAGTATGTAGTAGTCTTCCAGAAAACAGATTGCAATTTTCTTCCAGCAGGTGGCGCTGTGTTACATGATACCTGTAGTTAGGAGATGATTATTGGGATATTTTCAAAAGACAGGAATCTAAAGAAAGTCTGATTATGGGGAATTAAAAAAAAATTAATTGAAATTTAGTCAAAATCTAATGTAGCCAGGTACAGTGGTTGATTTTTTCCTCTAGTTTTTATGAAAAAAGTCAATATTTGCTGATTTCAGCTTCTTGCTGTATATGTGAATATTCAAATCAAAATCTTTCAAAATTCTTTGGACCAAACAACAAATCGATTAATCGAGAAAAAAATGGTCAGATTAATCGATTATGAAATTAAACGCTCTAGTGTGAACAACCTCGTTCTTTTCTTTCACTTGTCACAGGCAAACACGAGTTTAATGTTTTTTTTTTTAAATTATTCATAACATATGTCTCTATAACACAGGTATCAACAGAAGACTGTGGCGAGACCACTGGAATCATTTTAATTTTATACTTTGAATAAACTTTTTTTTTATGACCCAAGAACGTCCTTATGTTTAAAAAGCCAATAAACATATAAGGGAAAAAAAAGAAGAAAAAAAAAGACCACTGGACAAACTGACCACTGCCACATTATAGGTCATAAACAGATCTACATCTTGTGAGATATGATACATTTTTACCCCCAACAGCATTCCTAATGGTTTTTTAAAAGATGTGTGTGCGTGTCTGCGTCTCACCTCTGCTGTCGGTCTTGCCGAGCTTGCTGGGGTAGGTCTTCTGGAAGGGCACGTAGGGCTCCGGTGGAGGAAGGTCCGACACGGGGTGGAAGGTGAACCGACACTCCCACTCATCTGTCGACGGAGAGAAACGGAGGTCGAGGAGTAAAACTACAGAAAATGTGATTCAGGAACTCTTAAAGGACTTTTCAGGGAATGACACTTGACCCCCCCACCACTCTCCAAACCAAACTTTGCTCTCATGGTTCACTGGGATAAAAACCACACACACACACACACACACACACACACACACACACACACACACACACACACACACACACACACACACACACACACACACACACACACACACACACACACACACACACACACACACACACACACACACACACACACACACACACACACACACACACACACACACACACACACACACACACACACAGAGGGTCAGCGAGTTTTCTCTGCCATCGCTGCTGCAGACAGTGAAACAACACTGAGGGCAACGGGTTGCTCTTGTTCAGACTATGAGAGTAATGAGAGTTCAGTCTAAGGAAAACAAAGACGGGACTGGACTAATCTGCGTGCAAAGTTATCGCTGGTGGTGCACATGGAATTTGCTAAATGTACGTTTTTGTTTTAATCTTACATCCTCTAGCTCTCTCCAGAAAAAAGTTCTTGACTCCAATATTCTAATAAAACTCAAAGCTCGGAGGAGCGACTGTACACTCACCCTGTGTCTGGTGGTGGTGAGAGTTTTGGAAGCCGTTGCCCATCGGCGGCGGAGGGGGAGGTCCGCCTCCTCCGCCGGTCCCGGGCCTGTCCGGAGGGAGGGGAGGTCTACCGCCAGTAGGAGAAGGCCGACCAATGGGAGAAGCGGCAGGCGATGACCTTAGGCAACCCCCGCCCACGCCGCGACTTGAGGCAGGAGGGGGAGGAAGAGGCCCTTTGGAGGTAAGAAAGAAAAAAAAAAACCTTAAACATTTGTCACCTTTCAAAAAAAAAGAAAAGAGAATCCATTGTTCAGTTCAACAGATCAAGATTGTTCACCTGAGCGTACTGAGGATTGGTTCCTCCCAAGAGCTGGCGGCCTCTCGTTGGGCGGAGGAGGGAGCGGCCCCGCCCGGCTGTGAGGCGGAGCTGGACCATGGCTGGTGGAGGAGGAGAGGCAGCATTTTAATACATACATACATACATATGTGTGAGTCAATTTCACGATATGCATAGTAAAAGAAGACGAATTGTACAGGAACAAACTGTTTGTATGAGAAAAAACACTGAAATTCCTGAAGGCGTCCGTGTCATTTGTTTCACGCCTTTTTTCCAGACGTGCACTATGAAAAATTGGGTGTAGACATTTTCTGGTGTTCGCCGCTCGCATATGACGAACGCAGCAGTCCGACGTGGTCACACCAACGTGTTCACACCAACGTGTTCACACCAACGGGAACATTTCCGTACCATTCTGTTGCATCTGGGCCGAGCGTGCAGGACGGCAGGACGTGACGTTAATTATTGTATCTAGAGTGTATAACATATCCTTCTATCCAATAGAAAATGTTAGAAATGCTCATTTGATTGTAGCTTCGTATATTATTAACATCAAGAACAAGAACATGTCTACGTGGCGCCAAAAGATGCTCGGAACTAAGTTTTATTTGGGAGTAACCACGGTTACGGAGAGTTATGAAAGTTCCCGTTTTCCATTTTAAGAATCGCAGCTGGAAGAAGGGAGCTTCATTTATTCAGCAGCGAGTGCTGACTGATCTTTTTTAGAAGGGGAAGCAACATGAAGCGTGAACTGCCGCAGAATAGAGCAAAGTTACCATTTAACAAATATGGACTTCAGGCTATAACAGATAAAAACGTTCCCGGTACCTGTTGAGTGAGGTGTTCCTTTGGGGGAGACGAGGTGTGCTGTGGTCATCCCCTCCGGCTGGGGTGGGTGGGAGAGGGGGAGGGCCCGGTCGCCCAGGTGGGAGCGGGGGCACACCCCCACTGGGTGACGAACGAGGGGACGAGGAGTTAGAGACTGGGGAAGGAGGTTTGGAGTTGACAGAAGGGGGAGGAGGGGGCATGTCCCGGGGCATGGATGGCCGGTGGCCTCCCACAGGAGCCGGCGGTGGCGGCGGCCGGTCGTCGGGAAGCGGGGGTCTCCCTCCGGGTGTCGGCGGCAGAGGAGGTCGGCTGCTGTTCGGGTGTGGAGGAGGGGGCGCGGAGAAGCCCGGTCTCGAACCGGACGAGGAGCCTCCTGGAGGGGGAGGGAGGGGTCCGTGTCTCCCCGGCGGAACACTGGGAGGTGGAGGCGCCGAGGCCGGGCTGGGCCTGGGTCCGCTGGGGAGTGATGGCGGAAGCGGGCCCCCACGCGAGAGGAAGGACTGGGTCGGTCGAGGTGTGTTGGGCACGGGGGGAGGGGGCCCCCCGGGAGTGTCTTGTCTGGAGAAACTCGGGCGCCCCTTGGACAAATCAGGGACGTGGTTGCGGACGCCGCCGGGGGCTCCGGGGAGTTTAGGTGGGCCGCCGCCGAAGGGGGTGGGGCCACAGGAGCGGCCTCCTGGGGGGAGCACAGGTCCTCGACTGGGCCCCGAGTCTGGATGGAAGAAAAATGCAAAATCAATTATGTTACTAGATGCTTTTTGTGTTGTTCATCATCATCACGATGATTACAAGTATATTTTCTTTTTACCATTGGTGTCTCTGTTTCCTGCAGACCTCAGTTTTGGCATCCCGCCTGCAAACAGGCCTCCTAAACCAGCAGAGGCCCCGCCCCCGCCGCCGCCACCACCACCTCCACCTCCTCCTCCTCCTCCTCCACCTCCTCCACCTCCTCCTCCTCCTCCTCCTCCAACTCCTCCTCCTCCAACTCCTCCTCCTTTGGGTTCTAAGAAGATAAGCAAAAATTATTAGATTAATTGTTCATTTACAGGATTTGCTGCACATTTGTTTTATTTGCCTCTTGTTGTTTTAAACTTCCTGTAGCCATACGACTAAGTATAACATGAGCATCCCTGGAAACAAACTAACTGGTCCCATCAGAGAGGACTTACTGTCCAGTATGGGTGTGCTGCGGTCATTGGTAACAGTCTTCTTTAATCTGGCGCCTTTGCCTATGTCCGACAACAGAGCGCTCCTTCCCTGCTGCTGCGACCGGTTCAGATTTGGCTTATCTGTGTTGGCCTGAAAAAAAAAAAAAAAAAAAGAAGTGTGATGAGATCACTGAGCTGCAGGAAAAACAAAACTGCTACAGATTTTTATTGATTTTTGCATGTAAGTAGCAATTGAATCCATTATAGGTGGATAGGAAGAGTTGACAGGCAGTGAGAAAAAAAAAACATGTTATGGCACAATTCATCCAGCAGATGTCTCTGCTGAGCACGTTTCACGAGGACGGAGGAGCAGAGGAGCAGAGATCACCGTGCTGGACGGACTTACGACGGCAAAGGTGGGAGGAGGGGGAGGCCCCGGGGGCGGCGGGGGAGGCGGGGCTGGCATCTTCCTCCTCTCTCCAACTTCAGTCTATCTGCACTGGACGCCGCAACCCTGGGAGGACAGATCACACACACACACTTTATAATAAAAAACAGAACAACAGAGAAGAAAACAAACCACGCCGCAGGTGTTTTTTTAGCCACTGGAGGCCGAGGTCCTCGAGGCCAAAACGAAAAAGTCACGTAAAAGATGCTTCGCTTGATTCAGAGTGCGAACGACAGCAGCTCGAGCGGCGGGTTCTCACGCGGTTTAGTCTGACTAACCACCATAGCCGGAGGCCGGAGGCCGACGCGAGAGCTGCAATTCTTAAAATGGAAACTCAAATGTGTCGAAGTGACGGAGAGATCGAGGTTCATTCTGTAGAAAAAATTCAAAGTCAATGCATTTTGTACCACAAGAGACGATGGCGACAAAACTCTCACTTCCGTGAATGCATCTCGGTGACAAGTTGGACAACTGAACGTTGGACAGACGGATGTTTGGAGGAGGACCAATCCACATTTTATCCTCCAAGAAATGTGGACTTCAAGGTTTAAAACATCCCTTCAGAAAAACCTGTAGAGAACTGGAGACGGAAGGAAAGTTGAAGCGCGAGGCCTCATCTTTCTACCCGTTGAGATTGTGTTTTGTTTTTTTTATTTGCAGCCTCTGTGACCAGTGATTCCCATGCATAGAACGGTGGCTGTTGATACGACAAGCAAAAGTATTCTTCGATTTCTTTGCAGGGACTGTTCATAATATTATGAATTACTGTATTGACTGACAGTGCACACACGCACGCACGCGCGGCACAAGTAGCCCGAGGAGAAAAATTTCACTGTGTAAAAAGACAGTATGTCAGGAAAAACAGGTTTTTCCAAATTTGGGCGATGGGAGGAGCTGACAGGCGAACGAGAGACTCGAGGGATACATGTTTAATGTGGCAGGAACTTGACGAGCGTCCGGTTCCCTTAAACTAGAAGCTAGAAATGAATCCCATCATCCGAAGATACCACTGTCATAAACATACGTTTGAACAGTTTTAAAATCCTCCCGTTTCCCCCTCGCATGAATAATCACACACACTCGACCTCTCACTTCATTTTGAGTCTCTCACACACACACACACACACACACACACACACACGCACACACACACGAACACACACACATGCGCCCTCTCACTTCATTTTCAAGTCACACACACATTCAGACCGTCCCCTGGGGGCCTATTACTTCCTGTACGCCACTGACAAAACAGGAAGTCACCGCACGGTTCCAGCACTGCAGCCTTCCGGTTGCCAGGGAGGAGGATGAGGAGGAGGATGAAGAAGATGATGACACCTCTCACATCTCACAGCTACATGAAATTGCACCCTCCTCCATCTCACTCTCTGTTCACTCAGTCGTGCGTCGCCTTTTCTCTCTTCCTTCCTGCTTTTGCTTCTTTTCAAATCCGCCGTCTCGCCGTTCATCCTTCGCATGTCCTACAAGCCAGTTCTTCATCACCTTCGTATGTTTCAACGCCGAAAAAAACATTTTGTCTCTGGTGGCAGGAGCGGCGGAGATGAGGGGAAGGAGGAAGAGCCCTTGGAGAGGTTGATGTTTTATTAAAACTGCAGAGAAAAAAGGAACCTTGAGTGTCTGGGAGATTAAAAGAGGAGGTTTTGTTCTCACACGACAACCAAGATGTGAGCGCGAAACACAGGCCTGACAGTCCAAATTTAACAGTCCTTGAAATTCAGTCGTGTAGAATGTTGTGAAATTACATATCACACACACACACACACACACACACACACACACACACACACACACACACACACACACACACACACACACACACACACACACACACACACACACACACACACACACACACACACACACACACACACACACACACACACACACACACACACACACACACACACACTTATGATTATATTCAAAATATATAATATACTCTGCATTTTCTTGCACACTGGTCGACTTAAACCAACATGTTTTGTGAAAGACGGTAAGTTGAGGGGAGGAGTTCCCAGAGGACGAATCTGCAATGAAAAAGTTGCAGTAACAGCGACGCTGCCACTCGTGCTCACTGCCATTTCCTTTTTCTTTTGAGCCATCAACTGATGACTTCCTGTCACAAGTCAAAGGCTAAATCCATACTACTGCGTTGTCGTTTTTTTTGGTCGTTTTTTTTTTTAACCTGAAGCGATTTCCCTCCGGACAAGCGTTTCACCTCCGTGATCAGCATTAACACCCGTCCCATACTGACACACCCGGAAACGCATATCACGTGACCACTCGCGTACACCGAGCACGCGCGTGCCGGTGGGATCATGAAGCAGATCGTCCTTTCTGCAGTCGGTTACGTAGTTACAGAAAATACGACGAACGGGAAACAGCGTGGTGCAAAGTAGGAGCAGGGATTTCTTCTCTTGGACCGATGTCAAGGTGGAACTAGTACTTCACGACATGCCGCCTTAACCGCGGGCAGTCGAGTCGTGACTGGACCAACCGAGAGCCAATCAGACAGCCAATGCGGGGGACTGCGTTTACAAACTCCTCCCACTTTAGCCGCTCGGTAAAAAAAACTCCAGGGCGGCGTGACCACCGGGGGTGTGAACGTAGCAACAGTGATGCATTATTGAAACGAAAACATATTAATATGGACGAAGCCGACAACAAGATCAACGGGTTGATATTCGTGTGACCATCGATCCGAGGGCGCGTATGAAATCATCATCAGATGAAGCAAAGGGCAAAAGCGAGCAGTTAACAAGACACTATTAAGACACAAATCATTAAAGTTGGATCTTTAAAAAAAAGATCATTTAACGGAATATTGGTTTAAACGACTCTACGGGTCAAACTCCAGTTGAGCAGATGGAACGGTCTCCTTCGGGTTTGAGGTTCAGGCTGAACCGGAGAACAGGCAGATTTGGAAAGATTTTCAAAAGCCGAACGCAACGTTTGACCTCGGCCGGCGTGATATAAACGTCTGTGGCAGCAGGGAAGTGTGTATCCGAGTTAACTGCAATTAAAAAATCTGCTGAATTCGTGACGTGTCAGCTCGGCACCGCGCAGCAGAAGTTAAAGGGGACAAAGACAGAGGGGCCGAGAGCGAACGGCGTCAACAGCACGATGAACGCGACGACGGCGTCAGTTTTGAATCAGGATGTAGAGATTTTTGCACCGCGACGCGTTTCCTGCAGCGGCGATGACACGTCGCCGATACGATTGCAGATCAAACGTGTGTGTTTCAAAGGGAAGGACACGGTGACGGAAAGAACCCCGCTCGGTTCGTGACGAGTTGACAGTTTTACCAGTCACCTCTGCCAAAAATGCTTTTTGTTCAATGTATTTTAATAAAAAAATAAACCCAAATCAAACTTTAAATCCACATGTGTGCGGGATTTTCAGAAGAAACAGACGCAGGAAGACGTCGACTTCCGCCACAGGAAACAGGCCTGTGTTGAAATTGAAAATGCAAAACAAATTCTTTCTTTTCTGCATTGAATTCTGAAGTTGAATACACACACAAAGTAATAATAGCTAATGTAAGCATTCACAATGGCTCTTAAAGAGAGAGAGAGAGAAAGAGATATGAGGGATTCCAGTGTGGATCCACACACACACACACACACACACACACACACACACACACACACACAAAATGGCCTACACATGTTTCAGTTTATAACTGCCCGTAAAAAAAGGGTTCTCCATCCTGCCACTGGTCCTCCTGAGCTCCACAACCTCATTAGAGTTTCTGCGCACGCGCGCGCGCGCGCACACACACACACACACACACACACACACACACACACACACACACACACACACACACACACACACACACACACACACACACACACACACACACACACACACACACACACACACACACACGTACGTTAAACCTGTTCTTTCTCCAACATTCGGCTGCATATATTCAGATGCGTGACATCTTCACTACAGGACTGACTTATCTCACATACCGTGCTCACTTTGGAGACTGTCAAAAAGGAAAACATTCCAGAATTTAGCGGCGTATTAAAGACGACACACCGACACCGTACGAGTGTTTTCAGGTCACTGTTTGCTTACTGGAGGAAGACCAAAGAAAAGGTCTGGTTCAACGTAGACACATGTCATGGTGGAAGATACTCCACTTCCTCCCACAGCTCCCTCACGTGCGTGCGTGCGTGCGTGCGTGCGTGCGTGCGTGCGTGTGTGTGTGTGTTTTCACAGCGGTGATGTAAACGATGGGTGGAAGTGGATACATCATCATGTGCAAACCTCCCGACACACTTCACTCAACTCAACTGTCAAACGGCAAACGCGAGGACTGTTCCAGAAACAATAAGACAATCAAACACACCTCAAGTTAATCTGACACAACAATCAAATACAATATATAGAAATAAAACTGTCTCCACCGGAGATGAACAAGAACAATATGTGCTGCGGCTCATAATTTTTTTTTTAAAGATGAAAACCTGAGTTTATTTTTCCACATGAGGGGGGGAGGTAATTTCACACATTTTGAATGCGGCCCAGGGTAATAAATGTGTCGGCTGTGCAGGAACAGTGCTGAGTGGCTAAGCTAACATCCTGTTCTTTCTCACACACACACACACACACACACACACACACACACACACACACACACACACACACACACACACACACACACACACACACACACACACACACACACACACACACACACACACACACACACACACACACACACACACACACACACACACACACACACACACACACACACACACACACACACACACACGTTTGATTTCCCTCAATAGCGTAAAAAACACTTCATACGAACAAAACAATGAACAATGTGAACTGAATATCTTTTGGTTTTGGACGGTTGGTCAGACGGAACAAGTCGTTTGTCGACGCGACCTTGGACTTGGAGGAAACTTAAGTTAACTGACCTTGACCTCTGACCTTTCAGCAGAGCGGAAGTTCTTAAAAAACCCTCAGAAAAATATATATACGAGCAAGGAAATGAAACGTAAACCGTCTTTGAAGAAGCAAAGCAATTTTCCTTTTCCTCACCTTCTAA
The DNA here is from genome assembly GCF_022379125.1 of Scophthalmus maximus. NCBI lineage: Eukaryota > Metazoa > Chordata > Actinopteri > Pleuronectiformes > Scophthalmidae > Scophthalmus > Scophthalmus maximus. Next base: position 2,442,155 of record NC_061524.1, on the reverse strand, counting down.
TAAGAGACTAACTTTCAAGCTTTGTGTAACTGTGTCCCAACTCCCTACTCAAGAACTTTGGTCACGTGGGACAGTTGTTCAAATATAATCCAGGCTTTTTTGATGAAAATATTATTTAAACAATAAATCAACAATCAGATGAATTTTCTGTGAATTGATGAAATGATCAGTCGCTTTATCGTTTCTAGAGCTGCAACAGTTAATCGATTAATGGATTAGTAATCGACTACTAAAAGAATTGCCAACTGTCAAGTAGTTTTTATGATGAAAAAGTCAAAACTCTCTGATTCAGCTTCTTCAATGTGAATATTTTCTGGTTCCTTTGCTCCTCTGTGACAGTGAACCGAATATCTTTGGTGTGTGGACACAACAAAACATCATCTTGGGGTTTTGGGGAAACACGATCAACACTTTTCAACATTTTATGGACCGTCAAGTAATCGATTAATCGAGAAAATCATCGACAGATTTATCGATTATGAAAAAATTTATGGTTGCAGCCCTAAACGCTTCTGCTGCAGACACAGGAAACCATTTCACGTTGCTTTAAACAACGACTGGGCTTCCTCCTTCCAATAACCTGCAGCCACACGCATCAGCCGTTATTTTTAAAAAGATCATTTATATATCTAGCAACACGGTGAAAATCCGACGCAGGATAGAAAACCCATCGGCGAGAGTCGACTGTACTCACTCAGTCTGTGTCCATAGAAGAATCAGCAGGACGTTCAGGAGGCAGCGAGAAGAAGCACCTCTGTTAAGTCCTCATGAAAATGCAAAAGGTGAACGGCAGCCGCACGCAGCTGAAAACAGAACAAGAGCGGAACGTTAGCAGCATCTAAAATTGTAAAAAAATACAAAAAAGAAACATTGCGCACTGTGTCGAACTTCTTCTTTATTCTGCTTCCTCTCAACTCACATTGCACATTCAGAGAAGTCCCACTTCTACACACGCGCACACACACGCGCACACACACACACACACACACACACACACACACACAGAGAGGCCTTATATACGCCACACGCCACTTCCTCTTTCTCAGTTCCCCCACCTGGGGGAGGGATTCCGACGGGGGCTCGGGATTAAAACGAGGCCCTGCAACCATGTGTTACAAGCTTGAGAAACACTGATCCACCATATTTCTAATATCTGAGGAGATGATTTCAGGCATCCAAGTAAAATTCACAACAAAATACAAGACCAGAAAGCGTTTGGAGAGTGCATTCATCCACCAGGGGCTGGTGGATGCTCTGTAAATGTAGATTAATAGCAGATATTACAGAGACTAGAACTCATTGGGATTAAAGGAACAACACTACGTTAACAACAAATCTTCCATTCATACAAAAGTGAGCAATGGAGTTCCACAAGGTTCTGTGCTGGGACCGATACTTTTCACTTTTACGTTTCCTTTAAGCAATATTATAAGAAAGGCACCACATCAATTTCCATTGCTACGCAGATGATACCCACCTGTACTTATCTATAAAGTCTGTGATTTGGCGCTATACAAATAAAATTGAATTGAATATTATTTACATGTTTACATCTGCTTTATATTGTGTTATGTGTTTAACATTAAATACAATACACTGTAAGTGTCAGAGGACACTGGTTCCACTTGTTTGTGTTTTTTTAAATACGTTCTTTAATTTTTTTTACAAAGAAATGAACTAGTATCACCACTTTGAAAGACAAAGACGACCAACTGGGTCAAACAGCCTCAAGATCCATGGTCATAATAATCACCATCTTATTCTAATTCCAGGAAAAAAAACATTTTTTAGTAGATTTTTGGGGGGGAATTTTGGGGGGGGAACTAAACTAGGTTAACCAGTGAATTCCTTGAATGAGGACCACAACGCGAACATGTATCATCTTCCCAAATGCCAGCGATGACAGAGAGCACGTTGGTAACAAAGAGACACTGATGTCAGACTGAGCTTCCTCTGTGTGTTCCGAGAGAGAGGAAGAGAAAGAAAAGCCGACGACGTCAAAAAGGGATGAGACATCGGAGCAGGACAGTGACACGCGCACAGGTTTGGCCGTGACATTGACATCAGCGCGCGTTGATGGACGCGATGGAGAAGGAAAAAGAAAGAGAGTCAAGGACGAGTAATGGGACAAAACGAGGAGCTACATCAGCTGCTGTTCCACTTTTCTCTGACTGTGCATGATGCCAATTCTCGGGAAATTGGAGCATTGAAACGACCCTAAAAATGTTCATCTACACACATATGATTCACCTCAGATGGATTTTATTCAACGCACTTTGTGAGACACATTAGCCACTCCATATCTGGGATTACAGATATATAAATAGAAGCCTTTCCTCTGTTTTAAGTATGGAAAAATGAAAGAAGTGCAGCTTCTATTTAACTGACAGTGAATCGATCCCGGCCCCTGACCGAAAAAGGGGGTTAGAGAGGCTCCGCAGCAGTCACTTCCTGTTCCCTTCGGCGTCACACTTCCTGCCTCACGGCCCAGTCGGCGGCAGCGTGCCAACCCACCGGCGGCAGCATTTCAGTGCCGACTCACCCCCCCCATCCGCCCCCCCTTCCCGCCTTTCCTCGTCTCCTTTTTCCAGCCAGCCTCAGAACCGGAGCTGCATCTGCAGAGAGAGTCACCTTGGCGTTCTCCCCTGCACTCAGCTGGTTTTCTTTAACCAGGGAGAAGAAAAAAAACGTGACTGAGCTCGCGCTTTAGTTACCCATAAAAATGGGTTCCTGCAAATGGCCGACACCGTTTAATTAGGACCTAAGCCTTCACACACAACACGACCTGGCGAGTCCACGTGTAAAAAGCAACAAGAGGCTCTTCATCGCTGCAGATAGTGGAAGTGATACTGGTGAAGTGACTGAGACTGAAAGAGCGTCAGAACAACTAAATTAACCTCAACATCCCCATAAAGAGGTCACACACCAAAACAAAACAACCTTTCTGTGAAATCTGGACCGGGTCGCTTAAAAGTAACTCGTTGTCATCGTACAGAGAGAACAAGGCAGCAACTGCAGATTTTTTTCTTTGGGCGCGATGTCGTAGAGAGGAAACAACATTGAGGAAACTCAATGTTCAGTCTTCGTTGATGCAAAGATGCCGAACAATAATTCTGTCTGTGTGACAATTTTCATTCTTATCTTGATAGGCGCTTGTTTTCCTTGTTTTGTGACAGTAGCATCAGCCACAGTAAATCCCATCAACAATTTAAGAAAGGGAACAGTGCAACATTCTGGGAAATTATGCCTTTTCATTTTCAGTAGGACGAGTCGGACGACAAACCGAAACGTCTCTCTTGTCTCGCAAACTTCTCGCAAAAGTCATTTCAACACTTTGTGATTGAGGAAAACAATGAAGACATAAGTTACATAACATGACATGACATGACATGACATGAGGCCGTGCCTACACTGTCGATCCATACAGATTAAGCAAGCATGATCCAATGCACAAATCTGTATATTGTTCTGCGAGTTTTCAAAATGTAATATTCCCCAAAAATGTCAAACTAAAGGCTCCGACGTCTCAAATTGTATTAAGAGAATCTAAAAGAAGGAAGGAAGGAAACTATTTCAGGGCTTTGTGATGTTACACATTGCCCAGAAGCACAATATTATCATTGCACACTCAGGCCTCTTTAATTCCCCCCCCCCCCGCCCCAGTTTCAGCCATATCATTGTGGCAAGAGGAGCCGAGCTTTGTCCCAATATACGTTGAGCACTTCCTCTCCGCCGCCCCACTGACATCAGCGCTGCCCGGTGCCTCCACAGGACTCGGTGAAGTAGCGTCATCGGGTTCATGCATTACAAAGCGCTTTTTCTCTCTCGACGCATCAACTGGAATGTGGTAGTTGTACAGTAGCTCCAAGGGGAGGAAAAACACACACCACATCAGATTCAGAGGCTGAAGCCACAGAGAGGGACGAGTGAAGAGAATCCATCTCTGATGTGTCACAGTCACATGAACTTTAGCGGAGCTCGCCCGCAGGCTCCTCCGTCACTTTAGATGCTTTGTGATCACTCGTCACGACACACACACACACACACACACACACACACACACACACACACACACACACACACACACACACACACACACACACACACACACACACACACACACACACACACACACACACACACACACACACACACACACACACACACACACACACACACACACACACAGAGGCTGCAGGACGCCATTCACATGTTTCAGCTATGTGAAAAAACTAATTCTGAAATGTACAAAAGGTTCATTCAAACGCTCCTCAGACCTTCGGGGGATGAATTATTCATCATATAGCTTTAGAGCAGAGACGTTTTACTCGCAGGGCTGCAGGGATGGTGTTCCCGTCAAATGTGGAAACTTTTTTTAATATAATATGAATCAATTTTTTTTTTACCACCTTGGCATTTCCTGGCTGTATAAAATAATTTGTGTTTTCCAATTCTGACTAAAGCTGACGATGACTTTGGCCGGTCACACTGACGACACGTGGGTCACGAGTTTTTCCGAGCTGGACGGACAGAGAGGTGCCAGGGTCACATGGCTTCATACACAGGAAACGGAGCGGAGCACAAAGACAGCACAGTGTGTTGTGCGTTACGTTTCTACTACCACAACATTCTAAACAAATGCACATGCCCAGACAGCAACAAAAAAAACAACAATTATTTTTTTTAAGTCGTATCTGCTCATCTTTGAATGCACGGCAGGAAATGAGCTTTTCTTTCAAGAAAACTAAATTTGTAAAAAAAAAAAAAAGAGCCCGGAGATGTGGTCGAGTTTCACCTGGCCCCTCACTTCCTAACCAACGCTGGGTTCGCCCCACTGCACTCCTGAGGAATCCCAAGAACTCAAGAGAGCTACAATGAGCAAAAAAACCAGTGGAGTGACAAAGCACATGAATGAGAGAACACAACCAGAGGCAACGCGAGCAACATGCACCACAAGCCTCAATGACCAAAACCCTCAACACCAACGTAATAAGAGTCCACTCCAAGATTTGCTGAGCTCCTGGGCGGCGTCCAGCAGAGGAACTAGTTCAGTCCAAGATATGAAGTATACCACATGCGCACAAGTCTATAGATAGTTTCCCTTAATAATACTGAAACTGATAAAAATAGCTGGATGAAGTCAGCTCACAAGTATTGGTCATAAAACCCACAGACTGTGCAGAAACGCCAACGTCGGAGTCACCGTTGTCACAAATAGATTTCTTCTTATTTTTTTGTAGCGTGAGATAAGGTTTAAATAAGATGCCATCTTTGTTGGTTTGGACCCTGAAAAACTGAAATCAGGTTAAGCTATGTGGTAGGAACAAATGAAAACTGTATGAGCCTGAGATGACTGCCAAACGAGGCCCCTATCTAAGCTTAAAGCTTTTGGACAGTAACCAGGCTGCTGGCGTCGAGTTAGCCATGATGCTCCATCCGAGACCGGTCTTGGTCTCGGGACCACTTTTTAAAGGTCTCGGTCTTGTCTCGGAACAGCCTGCATTTTTACACGGCCTTTGTCTCAGTCTCGGACCTAGAGGACTCGCGATTTTTTTTTCAAGGCTGGTCAATGCCTTGGTCTTGACTCGGTCTCGACCCCTCAAAGTCTTGGTCTTGTCTCGGTCTCGCTTTAGGTGGTCTTGACTACAAGACTACCTGCGTCCTTACCAGCGTCTCGCCACTACAGCGCCTTTACGACAGCGAACAATGATACCACCTGGAACCACAAGGTGGCACAAAGTCTTCTGTTGCCTCAGTGTAAAGCTAACTGCTCTTAGGTAAAAGGTTCTTTCCAAGTGTCGTCCATTTCCTTTCTAAGAAGGCATGACCTCGAGACAGTTTGAGTTTTTGAGCTGCAGCGTCGAGCACCGATAACAACAGCATCTAGTTTTGTACGAAGCTCAGAGAGACTTTCTGATTTACGACTGGGTTCAGGTTTGACAACATATTTGCTCTATCAATGTTCTACGGCCAAACTGCAGTACGGCTTGGAGACATTAGTGGACTGTAAATACATTGCATCGTGTGCATTTAGTAGAATAACCAACCAAACACGAGTTTCTTTCAACTGACATGGGGATATATACGATACTTCATGCATTTCCTCTGGAGTGTTTGTGCACATAAGAAGACACCAGCTACACACATACACTATCTAACCTTACACGTGCAGCATTCAGTCGCAGTGCAGTAAGCACCAGGAGGAAGACTGTGCTTCTTTGGGAATTCATATCATATGACCATGATACTGTCACATCAAAAACTCAGCAAATTAGCTTTTAGTTTTTTATCTAAACACGTGTGATTAAGTTTCATCTGATATTGAAAAAAACTCCCATACACTCCCGTCTTACTCTCAAGTGGGACATATTTACTTGCGACGTTTCGGTGCTAGACCTTCAGTAGCCTGATGAAATAGATCTAGTAAAAATATGACTCAGAGTAAGAAGAGCGTGCAGGAGATCATCCAAGAACTTCCGTTCTCCTACGCAGCTGGAAGTCCAAAACGTTTCTCTGTTCTGATGCAGCATTCAATATCCATTCAACATCCCTCACCCCCTATGTTTACTGGACCGGAGTGTTACATGATCGAAACATCCAATTCAAATATGGTCAAGTCAATTCATTCTAAACTCCTTAAATCCACCCAACAGCCCAACCGGGGCTTAGAAAAGTAAAGTATGGAGGGGGAGAGGTCGGCTCCCCATCAGATAAGTCTCACATCCACATGTCTTCACTCTTGAATTCCCAGCCGCCCTCTTACTGTATAAACTAAATGTTTACAGAAGCGGCTCCAGCCTTTTTTAGAAGTACGAGCATGATGGGTGTTTATGTAAACGTGCATGTCGAGCGGCCAAATGGCATTCTGTGAAACAGGTTGTGAACAAACAAATTCCTTCCTCCTTTTAGCTCTTCTGACTCCACGCCAGCTAGTGATGTGCAGGATGTTTCCAGCTGGAGTCAGGAGCACTTCTTCTTATTTTGCTTGCACATGTGTGTGTGTGTGTGTGTGTGTGTGTGTGTGTGTGTGTGTGTGTGTGTGTGTGTGTGTGTGGCCCTAGAGGTTAAGGAAGAAGGCTTGGGATCATTGTGGAGGAAAGAGGAGTGGGTTGCAAAGCTCTTTGGAAATAAAACCCAAACATGAGGGGAAACACTTGCAGCAGCTCAGTTGCACAAACACAAAACACATGCCTTTATGTTCAGCTTGGCTCTATACATTTATATATAAATATATATGTGACCATGCTGCATCCTCCTCACAGCAAAACACTGGGATTTTCAAGAGGAAGAATTGATATTAAAAGTTAAAATATACAAAAGGCAGAATTAGTTTGGGAGAAGAAAAAAAACAAAAAAAAACAAAGATAGAAAAGGACAAACCCAGCAGAGCCCCCCTGAGCCCCCCTGAACCCCCCGGAGCCCCTGCACCTTCTCGAGACGCACGTGAAGCGACTAACCGCTCTGTGACGAGGCGGCACGAAACACTCCGTCTCGACTCATTCGCCCCCGCCGCAGCTCCGGCACATCACCTTCTGTCTTTCTTTTTTTTTTTGGAAGATGACAAGTTTTGCTTGTGAAGGCGAACTCGGGTCTTAAGGTTTCCGCTTCACTTCAGCGTCTTCTCTCCGCCCCCCGCGCACACACCCAAAAAAAAAATGAATCGCACCCAAAAAAAGAAGAAGAAAAAAAGTATCGCACCCAAAACAAATGAACCACACTTTAGACCAAATGTTTGCTCGACCTACCTCTGTCCGTATGAAACGCTGTGCACGGCTACGAAGCTTCCATCGAGCGACTCATTGACTGCGGTTGGCGTTTTTTTTTTTTTCTTGTTGTGCGCAGCCAATCCTGGAGCCCGCAGAGGAGAGAGAGGACTGACGAGAGCTGGGCCCCAACCCAGAGCCGTGGAGCCGCTGGGTTGAGTCAAGTCGCCCCTCGGTAGAGCAGCACGCCAGGGGGGGACATGATCTCGGGGAGGAGGGGATTTGAAAATGAGACCATACTTATTTAGAACGAAGGAGACATTGGTCTAGTTCATGGAGTAGAAATATATAAATAGAAAAGAAAGAAAAGAAGTGGTCTGATAAGCTAAATCATATATGTCATCATAAAGCATAGTTGAAGACAATCACCACAAATGCTGTGGGTTCTTCCACCGCCAAGTTAGGCGGAAATCGGTTCTGTAGTTTTTCAAATAAACCAGCAAACAAATCAACACAACAAAAAAAACCTCCCCACCTAAAACACATAGCTGTTGCAAAAATCGGAATTTTTATATACATTATCCTTGCTAAGCAATATGGTCATCTGGACCCCTAAAAAAACGGTATAGCGGTTATCAATAAATTGTGCACATGGCTTCTTTTTTTTTCACCTCCTTAAGGGCAAAACATAATGTGTTGTTCAATTCGTATTTACCCACACAGTACATGGAATATTTATTATTTCCTCAGGCAATCGATCAGTATACTCTGGCCGGGAAATGATACGATGTTCAAGTCAATAAATTGGATTAATTGACAGAAAATTAGAGGCAACAATTTTGATAATTGTTACATTATAAGAGTAATTAGATGCAGATGTAGACAGAAATAGTGGTTTGTGTTTGGGCAACATATCATTTCAAAAAGTGTCCTATTGTTTCCGTCTGTCTAAACTGTCTTCTTCTTGTTCCTCGTCCTCCTCTTCTTATTAGTACAGTTATGGTTGACTTAACTCTGAGCATGCATGACTCTGGCTTCTGCCAATGCAGCTGTGCCGGCTGGGTCTCTTATCCGGGGTATTAGCAGTGATGCAATGTTTCCAGATGTGGAACAAGAGAGAGGGGGAAAAAACAAAAACATTATTAGTCTGGTCTGAGGAGCAACAGTTATTTCTAAAAAATAATTATTGAGAGATATTTCATTCCAATGTGATTTAACCTCTGTAAGAACAAGATAGTTTTCTCTTTTATTTGACTGGTTTTAACCAATGTGGATTTATGTAAGTCAAATATCTGAGGAAACAGCTGGGGGGGGGGAAATGAGCATTATAGATAAAACAATCCATTTACACTCCCTCACTTTGGCACAACCTGTCGTGGTATTTCAGTTGTGAAAGAGTTTTAGTTTCCAGTTTGTTGTTTAAGATCTGGGCGAGATGTTCAGAGTGAATTGTGTCTGTGGCGTCAGTGAGCTGGGTGTGGGAGGACGAACATGTCGGACGACTCTGCGCTGCCAGATTGTCTCCTGAGATCTGATGGACAGAAACTTTATCCCCCCCTCAACATCTGGAGACAGACTCCTCCTGGTGGACTGATGTGAACATTACATCAACAGTTTTACTGGTTAATGACTGTCAACCTCGGTTTAAATTTTTTTTTTTAAATTACCATTATCGTGAGAGAAGGTATTAAATGACATTGCCTGGATGGAGAAAATGACATTTGAGAAAAACTGTTGATAAACTCACAAGTACATATCGAGGACATTACAGTCAAGACGACTAACTTTTAGAGTCTGATCATTTTTTGTCCTTAATTAAAAAATAAAAGCAAATATCTTCTATCATTTTATTTAAATTACTTTTTGTAGACTTTTAATACAATTTCAAAAGCATTAATATAATGTGTAGATAACAATTGATTCTGCAGACTCAAAAAGACTCAAATGGCAAGTCCAAATAATGTTTATACATGTTACAATACAAATTTCATAATATAAAACAGGCATTAACCTTAAGGAAGAAACTATCTGGTAGAATTTCTTCACTTTCTCATTCTGAACAACTCTAAAATTCACAAAAGGGAATTAATCCACTGCTTTGTCCAGATTATTCTTCATGATGATGACAAATATATTATATTATCATAATATAGTTTTCACTGGAACCGTCGACTTTGCTTTGTGGCATCAACGTCCAGCAGAAGCAGCTGTTCATATACCAGGACTGGACAGAGAGAGAAACAACTTGGCAGATGCATATCAGGTCTGGCTCTTCAGATAGGTTCTGCTGCAAATTAACTTTTAAAAAAGCTGAAAGACAACAAAACAAAGCTTGATTGACTGCTCAGATGCTCCTGGTGGTCAGACACTGGTTGACCACCTCGAGCAGTGACGAGTTCTCCAGAGCCGCTGCCACTCGCTCTTTGTCCGCCAGCTGCTTGTTCACTGCAAAATAAACAACAAAAGAATGAATGAATGAACTGTGGATGGAAAATATTATCTCATCTGACTTGCTGTTATTTTTTTTACCTGCTTCCTCTGAGGCATGAGTCCCAGGAGTGATCTGGACATCAATCTGAGGAAGAAAAGGACAAACCAAGATGTACCACACGTAAAACTTTGTGTTCGCATCAACTAAGAATCAAATGTGCAACACACACAAACACAGACGCACTTTGAACCTGTCTGGCAGCGAGCGGAGCAGCTTGACTTTGATTGACAGCCCTATGAGCGTCGCCATGCTGCAGTGAGGGATGGTGGGCGTGAACTCAACGCCCACTGAGCTCTCGGCATCATTGACCTGGGGAGAAGGCAGAGAGTCAGATTAATAAGGAACATGATGACGTCTGACGTCTTACTTTCCTCCCATAAACCTACAGAAAAAAAAAAAACACCACCACCACCACCACCACGGTGCCGTACCTTGACTCTGACCTGCTCCACCACGTTGAGTTCTTCCAGAGACAGAGGATGCTCTGGGTCGTTGATGGATCTGATCAGATGTGGCTTCAGTTAAAGAATTCAAGACAATATAATGAAAAAGAACACAAGTGCTGCAGCTAATATCGTATCATTATTATGTCTTACATGAGACACTAATATGATAATGATTTAAAATTAAAACTCCCAAGCGATGTAACTATACAAAAATTCATAAAGTAATAAGTCAAATGTTACAATAAAACAAAGATAATGTGAGGATGAATTTCTTTTAAATGTCTCTAAATTTTTAAGATTTTTTTTCAAGGCAACGTGTTACAAACTGTGACCAAAAAAAATATGTAGCTTAGTACCACGAGTTTGAAAGCCATTTACAGTTAAATAAAACATTTTTAATAATAATGTTAATAATGTTTAATATCAGTTTATACATGGATAGCCTTATTAATTAATTGTAGAAGCATTTAGTTGATAAAATGTCATAAAATACTGGAAAATGTCAATCACAACATCAAGATGACATCTGATAAGTGTAAGTTTGGTCCAACATCATTTAAAAAGTCAGAACATGTTAAAATTACAGAAATATGAAATAGAAAAATGAACAAACAAAATATCCTCCTGGTTGATAACTAATCAATGTATTGATTAGCTCATCTTAACCAGAATTCATGGAAGTATCTAAATATCATTTTTTAATTTTACATTAATCTTCAGTTTGTATTTTCTTTGAATTAAAAAGTCCATAATGTATTAAAGTAAGTACATCTATGAAGTAGTATTTTGACCAAATATGTCAAAATATACTCAGTTCATAGTAATTAATGACAAAAAATAAGCAAATATTAAAATTTGAGAAGCTGAATCAACAAAGTGTGTTGGGATTTGTGGTTGATAAATGACCTACACGATGAATCACTAACCAAAATAGCTAGCTAATAATATGATGATCGCCACATTCACTAGCAAAACTAATCACGAGTCCTTTCTTGAAAGTTCATAACACATGCTGGAAAAACATGGCGGCTCAACACAATATTTACTCTTGTCGATACGTTAACGCTAACGTTAGCTTAGACGTTAGCATTGTTCAAGACGAACACACGTGGCTCGAGTCCAGAGGGTTTAGCAATATATTAAAGTTAAAAAGTTAAACAGTTAACAAACCAAACTGCCAATCAACACCGGAAAAGAACCAGTTGACGTCATAAACAGGATATCGAATATCTCCCTGTCGTCGATCCGGTCGTGCACGTCTTCGTCCTCATCCGACGCCGTTAGCAGCCGCTCCCCGGACCGCTGGAAGATCACCGGGTTGGCGTTCTCCAACCGGCCGCCAGCGGACATGTTGTTTAGTTCACGTTAAACGGTGAAACGACCGAATTTGTTTGAACCGGTGATGCTGTTGCGAGTGTTTGCGGTGTCCGCTGCACAAAACACTTCCGGGAACGACGGAAACCGACGGAGGACAAAAAGCGCTTCAGGACAGAGCGCGAGAGAAAGAGCCAGAAATCTTAAAGGGACAGTTCGCACAAAAAGCACTCCCTCACAGGTACTTGTCAAAACTAGATAGATGAGGTAGAAGGACATAAAAATATGGAAATGAAAAATAATTTCACATTAAAATTATTTTTTTAACGTCTTTATTGAGAGATTGAATATTCATCTACTTATTTGAGCGGTAGCTTGACACTGGAGATGAAAACTAACTAACTAAGAACATTTACATTTTTAAAGTAGCCCAGATTTAAATGTGTGGGCTAATTATGTAACAAATGTGAATTACTTCACTTTTATTCTATGGTACAAATTTTCTTTTTATTCAACTTCATGTGTCTATATCATTTATTATTAGGTTACTCTATCGTCTATTTTACTCTAAATGGAACCATAATTTACATTCATGCAAAGTAAAAAATACTTGAAACTAGAGATTAAACCATAAACTTCTCAGAAAAAATGTTTAATGGCGTTATTAATAGAGTGAGAAGTACTACTTTTCTGATAGACTTCGATAGAATCAACCAGTTGAGTCGTCCTCTGCTGGTCATTTGAGAGAATACAGGTTTTCAATTGCTTTCACATTGGCTTAACTTTCCGGGCCGGTACATATGTTAATTTTTTAGATACAATCTATCTGTACACTCAGCTAAAATAGTGAAATAGCCCTTTACCAGCTGGTTGTGACTCTCCTCTTGTCCACTAGAGGGCAGAAACTGTCCATTGTAGCCCTAAAGAGCAACATGACTAGTTTTGTCTATTTTACAGTGAAATACACAGACAAATAACAAAATGAACTACCAGAGGCCAAGTGTCTACTGACAGTCAAAGGTCATGTTATGATTCATTTAGCTGCCTCAACAGCATGGCACTGTGCGATGAAATTGTTTAGTGTGATTTTGGTTGACTTTGTGCAACAAAGTTACAAATTATTATGATGAAAACATTCCATTGGACCATTTGCTTTTGTAAGGAGACGTTTGTACCTAAAGGTAAATGGCCTTTGCGTCTATCTATGGGGAATGGGTCAGAGAAAAGTGCGTCATGATTAACTTAGAGGAACTAATCATAGGTGTGTAGGTCGATTACCTTTTATAGTACCTCGCTTTTACTCCACTAGCTTTTGATTCTCATTTTCCTCACAGAAAATGAATTTTTCCATCTATATGGAAAGCTGGATCATCATACTGGAACTTTCTGTCCCTATTCAAAGCAAAACGTTCATCGTCTGCATTGTTGTTGCAATAATTATCTTCATTAAGATTAGAGCAACATGCTTTCATATTGTATTTGAGTAAGATGCCAATTCAGCTGAAAATAAGGTCGGAAAAATCAAAGTGTCACGTTTTCAGCTTTTCGATTAAAGGACTGATTGAAAAAGAAACCCTCAGTGAAAACAAGACAAAAATCTTTTAGCAAGAAAAATGTTTTATTCTGGTCCATTCTTCACTCGTGCAGTGACGAGATCATCGCCAGCTGCGCCTGTGGCCACATCTGAAATGCTGATTTCATCAAGACCGAATCTTAATGAGCTGCTGAAGTCGGTGGAAACGCAGGAGGCCGGTCGATATATGAAAAGCGTCATTTCGACATGATATGTTCACCTTTGGAAAAAAATAAAAGAATGCATATAATGAGGCTGCGTTCGCCTGCTGACACCTCGGAGACTTGGTAATGTAAATGTCACGCAGGAGGGCAGCAGCAGAGGGAAAGGGCAAAACGTTTTTAACAATTATGAACATTTAGACTTAACAACCATTAAAATAATTTCTCGCCTTGAAAATGGAAATTTATTTTGAGAATTGCCCCCCAGAAAAAGGACTTAAATTACTATAATAATTATGTTTTTTAACTAGAGTCAGTTGGAGTTGTGTGTTTCTATATTCTAAAGGATTACAGATATTGTTTATAATTTAAAAATAATCCAATAACAACATCAATTTAACGTTATTCTCGTGATAATCTCATGCAAAAACAAACAGGAAGTATCACCCAAAAACACTGGTGACCCCTTCGAATAGAGTCTGGTCACCAACAGAGACAAAATCCAAACCACATGAAACATACCTCTGACATTTTTTTTAGTAAGAGCTTAATTCCTAATGAAATCTATGAATCAAATAACGTTGTAATATAGTATACCATAAACAATGCAGGGTTGAAAATTACCGCAGACAAGATGGGTTTAACCCAACGAGATGTGTTCTTCAGAAGCGTGCAGACTACAGGTGCTGGGGATCGAACCATTGACCGTCTGGTTAGTGGATGACCCGCTCTACCTCCTTAGCCACAGCCGCCCATTTCAGATGGCACATTAACTACAGACCGGTGAGCGGTTAAATTACTCAGATGTACTGATACATCCAAGATTTGAAAATACAAATCATACATGTGCAGTAAACAATAAACTTTTTATAACAATGTTGGAATTTTTTTAAAGCATTGCAGCTCTTTTTAGAGCCCCAAAAAAGAAGATCGCCGAGTTGACAGAGCCGCTGGGTTGATGTACGAGAACATGTCATATGTCACTAGTGATGATCCCACCGCTTAACCACCTGCTAGGTGCAACAAAAAGTACCCAACTCCCTATAAATAAATCATAAAAATGGCTTTTCGGTGGAGAGAATATCCCAGCACATTTTTCTGTGTGTACCGAAGTTATACCTGATTTTAAACCCCAAAATATTTAGAGATCAAAAACTCATCAACTGGAGTTAAACTCCTCAGATTAAAGATGTGCACTGCCAGAATGACTAATAAGAGTTTAATGCAGACTGTGGGGAATCCCGTTGACATTTTCTTTGTTTGAAATCTTCACCCTTTGGAAAAAAACAGCAACAATTTCTTCACCTTGAAGTCAAAATATTTGTGGGAAGAAAAAAAGAAAAGAATAATGTTTGAGGCCAGTTAACATTCGAGAGCGGTGAAACTTCAGCCTCTCTGCATTTTAAAAAATCCAGCCTTTTAAAAATTCTAAGCGACGCCGGTGAATCGCGGGGGGGGTTGCGACTACACGTGTCAGCGGCCGTCACGAACTGTGTCTATTAGATGATTCATCCTGGTTTGTTCTCGGTGTTCGCGGTACACAGCGGGTCCCATATTCATAAAGAATCGCCGGGTCTTAATCTTCCACTGACGCTGCTGCTGATGATGAGGTGCCAGGAGCCGAACAGCTGACGTGCATATAATGAGACCGCAAAGCTGTTGACAAACACTGTACACAAACCTGCGATATAAATAGAATGCAAACAGAGGAGAGCGGAACATTTTCAGACTGGTCCGGAGAGTCGGAACAGTCTTGGTTTTATTGGTACAGGTATGTGTACAGACAGTACATGTCAAACAAAGTTTGCTACGTTCCCGCGCAGATCCCACTCTATTACGGTCAACAAGATCCCTCATTGGACGCCGGCCTCGCTTGTTCGTGCTGAGCCAAACAAAGCTGTAATATACTGCTGCTGCCCCAGTGTGGGAGTTTTAAATACAGGGACAGCCTGCTGTTGGCGTCGAGTCCCGATCCGCCGAGTCTCCCGTTTACGGAGGTGTTGGTCCGACTCTGTGACTAACCCTCCACAGCCAGCGAACTGCCGGGTCAACAATGCCCCCTTCCATTCCTTGTTAGGACTTTATATACAACATTGGAGAAGGCTTATGTATCTGGGAAGAATGGTCAGGTGTTTGGAGGCGAGAAGGTATGCAGGCGGTTACTTCTGGTTTAAAAAAAACCAAGATCAAAAAACTCCCCAACCATGTGACTCATTATCCCCATTTGAACGATTTATTGCGCCTCACCCCTCTCTACGACATCAGGCTTTTTTGACTTTGCCTTTGTGTGGCTGTTTGCAGCAGGTCCCCAAGTGTAGCAGCTACAAACAGCCACTTGCCTTCAGGCACGATCAGATGCCACCGGTTTGTTTCCAGCACACACCCTGGCCTTCAGACTTGACGTGGAGGCTGACTCAACTCAAAGTTTGAAAAGATAGTCGTCCTTCCTCTGAGCCGTCTGAACAAGGCAGCAGGCAGCCCAGAGTTCAAGCTCTTTTCTGCTTGATGTGGGAAGTCTATTAAAATAATATCCAAAAGGCAGATCATTTGGTCCCCAAGTGGGCTCCAGTTTCCCCTCTGATCTTTTCTGGTTGGCCCCAAACTCCCCTCTGATCACCCCGGGTGTCCAACGGTAAAAGAACCTGGCTGAAATTCCCTGAGCCTCTTTGACCGATGTTCGCCTCTAACTGTGCTCTGTCGGACCAAAGCAAATGGAACTGCAGGACACGCGATCGCAACCATGCAGGGAACTGACCGTTTGTTCTGGCTGCCTTTAACCAAGTGTATAATATGTCTTTGAGTCCTTGTTGATCATTCGGCAGGACAGTTTTTGTGGTTGTGAACAGAAAATCGAGAGAAACATGAAAAAGACAAACACTGTCCCAGACTTATACTCCAATGCGTATTAGTTTGGGACCTCTTGGTTCATTTCCAATCTCCAAGAGGCGTTACCAATGGGCGCAGACCAAAATGCCTTCCGGACCCAATCGGACGGACCTACAACCAGCGAGAGCAACGAATCATGTGACGTCTGTTGCGATGCGAAAAAGGTCAACACATTAGAGGGGGAGAGGAGACGTCTGTGATGTCTGTGATGTCTGTGATGACGATTCCACTATGTCTGTGAACCAGCGTTGCCGGGTTTTTTTGTGGGAGACATCTGAAGATATTCGGGTACTTGCTCGTCCATCGGCGGCGGCCATCTTGGTTGTTCACAAAAACCGCTCCACGGTATAAACCCATTATCAGATAATCGGTTGTGATTGGACGAGGTCAGATTTCTGCCGGTTGGGAAATCACTTCTCAACGGAGGTGATCCAGACCGTAGTCCGGGGCAAATGAAGTGAGCTCCCAGAATTCATCGGGGTCCCAGGCTATGCGCAAACAGCTCCGAGGCCACAATATGGAAATGACTGGATTTGAGCGCGACAGCAGCTTTATACATGTTTACTTCACTGACAGCTGACCAATTATTCATGAAGTCAGAGGTTTCAATCTGACAGGTCATTGTGTGAGATTTGTTACCGGCTGTATAATTATGCCCACGGGGACCCGCGGCCTTTTGTACAGGACAGCTCTTGGCCAGTGGACAAGACCATGGAATGTATGATACATATTGTATTTTGTTGGAGGATTCATGCATCTTTCTGAGAGATTCTCAGAAAGTGAGCGGCTCCCCATCATTTATGGTTCACTGAATTAAATATACAATCGCGACGTTAAAGTTTAACAGATGGCAGAGAAATACAAACTGGAGCAAAACTTCTTTGTGAGAGGAACAGCTCACGTATACCGGCTGCACGATGACAGTGAAGTTTGGAATATGTTGGTCTTGCCCAAACCGTTACTGTTACTAACTACTACTATAAAAAAAAATATATATATATTTTTCAAACTGTCCTGCGTGGTGGGGCTGCATGGTGGTGTAGTGGTTAGCGCTGTCCCATCACAGCAAGAAGGTTCTGGGTTCGTTTCCCGGTTCAAACCGACCAGGGCCTTTCTGTGTGGAGTTTGCATGTTCTCCCCGTGTGTGCGTGGGTTCTCTCCGGGTTCTCCGTCTTCCTCCCACAGTCAAGAGACATGCAGAATGGGGTCAGGTTCATTGGAGACTCTAGATTGACCCTAGATGTGAATGTGAGAGTGAATGGTTGTCCGTCTCTGTATGTGGCCCTGTGATAGGCTGGCGACCTGTCCAGGGTGAACCCCGCCTCTCACCCAATGTCAGCTGGGATTGGCTCCACCCCCCGCGACCCTTGAATGGATAAAGCGGTAGACGATGTGTGGTCTGCCCGACCTCGTCCAGGTCACGTAGCTTGTTACATTTCCCGGCGCGACGCTACAAGGTTTTCTATTGATCAGAGTCGTGAGGCTCGGTGTGCGGTCCGACCTCTTGGAGGTCAAACTGTACACGCCGCCGTGTCAGTTAACTCCCGGATTCACGCTGCGGCATTAGAACAGGGGAGTTGCTTTTATTTCCTCGGGGGGAGATGGATTGATGCTTTGACTTGCTCTCTTCCCTCCTTCCTTCTCAAATTGACCACTGAACATCTCAGCCGTGCTTCTCTGGGAGATTGCGAAATGGATGATTTTGTTGTTGTTGTTGTTGTTGTTGTTGATGTCTTGTCTTCTATACGTCTGAGCCTTTCGCCGTGGCTGGTCTTTTGATTCCTGCCAGTTGGGCGTCTGGTGTTGGTTTAATACCGTGGAATCTTACAAACATCTCCGAAGTATTATCTTTTTAAGAAGCCACAAGTGTCGAAGAACCTTTGAACGGTCACCTTCGTCAGTTCAAACGTTTCAGACTCAGAAGCCTGCGCGTGTTGGATCTTCTCGTGGTCGTGGCTTCTCTCAGATGTCATGTCTTTTATGTTTTTTGTTTGCGGAGGAGGTGGAAAAAAAATACTCAGACAGTTGCTAGAAATGTGTTTTTCTTGTAAATAGCAGAGAGAAACGGCCGAGATGGATCATTGAAGACAGACAGACAGAGCTGGCAGCTCGCTCGGCAGCCGCTCGGGGAACCTTGACGCCTCTGGTTCTTTCTTTATCAGAATGTATGTAAGAGAGAAGATAATGATGATGTTTGTGTTGAGACGAGGGTTCCAGAGGTCCAGTGTTTTCGAGGATCTTGAGATTGCGCGGACGTATGTATGAGCAAAGTGACACTTTGCGGGTGTAGAAGCCAGCCAAGGTTACACTTGAAAACACTACAAGTTTGTTGTAATTCAAAATAACAATTTGCGTGAAACTTTTGTGGATGTGCATATAATGTGCGTATAATAATCCTAATAATTTAAAAAAAAAATCACCTTCTTGTCGCGGGGTTTGAGAAGATGCAGTTCTCATTATGGCCAGCAACCTGCTAGGTTAGCTTAGCATACAAAATAGAAACTAGGCTAAGGGAAGTAACTGTACCTGCCGGCCCATCATATATAATGATATGATGATATGATATTCATGAGATATATTCTACTAATTATTGAGCTTTAGATGTGACGGTAAAGACGATGTCTGTAAATTATTCTGCACTTTACCAGGAATAGTTTCGGCGAGAAAAATAAGTTCATAAACGATGTGCAAATCTATTTATTCACCTTTTTTTTTATAAAGTTTTACAAGGGGTGTGTTTTATATCCCGATTAGGGACTGGAATAAAACGCTGTACTTGTTTTTTTGTTGTTGTTTTTTTTAAGGTTACTCGACCAATACTAAACTACCGTGTTTGTTTTGTGTCAAGAAATACAAGAGCACTGGAGGTTTTGCTCAAATGAATTTATTATGGGCTGTCTTACGCCGAGACTCAGCTTCCCTTTGTTGTTTTCGAAGCTCATGGCCGAGGCGGATTTCAACGAGAGAGAGAAAAAA
The DNA here is from genome assembly GCF_022379125.1 of Scophthalmus maximus. NCBI lineage: Eukaryota > Metazoa > Chordata > Actinopteri > Pleuronectiformes > Scophthalmidae > Scophthalmus > Scophthalmus maximus. The sequence goes on along the minus strand of NC_061524.1, from coordinate 2,422,605 downwards.
AACAAGACCCTCTGCGAATAAAACATGGATCCTTCATGGCGTGTGTGTGTGTGTGTGTGTGTGTGTGTGTGTTCTGCATGTTTTGTGCACACGTGAAGTTGGGTTTCTCGGCTACAGCTGCACAGCCCGAGGCTACAGTATCTCAGTCTCATCTTTTCTTAATGTTAAAAGCCTTTTCTATGGCTCGTGCTATCATGAAGAATCATAATCACCGGTCTGTGAAGGTAATTTAACGTGGCAGGGACTCACCTGCACAAATACTGCATCAAATCACAAGTTGATGCATTTATTCATTCCATGCAGCGGCAGAAACAGCTGTATGTTCAGGATAAACAAACACACATCCTTATTAATTCTACATATTAATTCTAAACAGGCTCTCAGAGTCAGTATGAATATTGAATCTGGGGTTTGGTTTTTTGCGTTTGCTGTCGATATTTTCACTGTGTCCCACAATTCAGTTCTGTGGAGATTTAGGAAAAATAACAAAACTAACCATAATGAAACCTGAACGAGAGGCTTTAATGTTTCGCAGATTTGGAGGTGGCGCTGTTGGGCCATTTTGCCACGCCCAGGCTAAGGCTTCATTTCACAAAGAGATATATCCACGATTTCTGCAAGTATGCACATTTTGGGGATGTGAAAACAGTCCAAATAGGAACAGAGAATAGTAATAATAATAATAATAATAATAATCCTTGCAAAAACAAGAGGGCCTTCACCAGCTGGACGGCGCTCGGGCCCTAATTGAACAGTGAGACAGTAAAATGGAAGCAAGGTGTGCAACCTATGCACAGTATTCACAATGCAAAAGAGTCATTGCATCATGGAATTATCGAGGCTAATTACAGCTGAAAAAAAATAAATATTGCAAATAGCAATGAGGGATTTGTGCATATACTGTATATGTATATATTTATTTAAACCTGGCAACAACTGACTCATGTAATTATACACAACACGTTGCCTAACAGAACTGTTGTATTGGTTAGTGCGTATGTAATAGTGAAGAATTATTCTTAAACTCATTTATAAATGAATAAAAGTTGAGGAGGGTCTCTGGTTGTTATATTGTATATTCACCCGTAGTTATTTATGGATTTCTTGTATTCTACAGTTTCAACAGAAACATACAGGAACCAGATTCATCTCATCCATATACAGTAGCAGCAACAACACTGATTGGGTCAATCGAGAGCATATAACAGAACGACACTGGTGTTTCAACACGGGTTCGTCTGCCGTACGATGAAGCGTCGAACGCTCCGTCTGAACCGGTCCAGTCACGATGACCCGCGGCTGCGTCTCCGCCTCTGTGCCGGTGACTGACGCTCCCGGGCTCCGACAACATTTCCCTTCCTGTCACGGGGGCAGATTGGGTCTCTGTTGACCTTTTACTGCAATTACACTCCGTCAGCGCGGCCTGTCCGCCGCTCTCGGCCCTAATTCATGTTGGGCTCCACGGGAGGAAGCGACTGACCCGCGGAATTAAGTTGTTTCCTTCAACACAGAAGGAACGATGATGGTAACAATAAACAGTAGTCCACTACCTATCTATCTATTTATCTATCTTTCTTTATATATCTATCTATCTATTTATCTATCTTTCTTTATATATCTATCTATCTATTTATCTATCTTTCTTTATATATCTATCTATTAATCTCCCTATATACACATATATATATATATATATTTCTCCATCATCTATCTATATCTCTCTCTCTCTGTATATATATACATATATATATATATCAATCTCTCTATCTCCATGTCTCTATCTATCTCTCTATATACATATTTCTCAATAATCTATATATAGCACTCTATCTCTATCGATCTATCAATCTCAAACTCTATCGCTATCTTCATGTCTCTATCTCTGTCTATCTCTATATACATATTTCTCCATCCTCTATCTATATCTTTCTCTATATATCTACTTATTAATTTATCTATATCTACCTTCATGTCTCTATCTTTCTCTATGTACATATATCTCAATAACCTATCTCTCTCTCTCTCTCTCTCTCTCTATATATATATATTAATCTCTCTTTCTCTATCTATCTTTTTCTATATATATACACATATTTCTCTATCTATATCTATCTATCTATCTCTCTACATAATATCTCGTTATCTCTCTCTTTCTATATATCCATCTCTTTATCTCTCTATATAATTATCTTTTTTTCTATCTATCTCTTTATGAATATCTCTATATCTCTATATGAATATCTCTTTCTCTGTATATAAGTATCTCTTTCTATCTATATATCTATCTTTTTTTCTCTCTCTTCCTATAGTCATCTCTGTATCTCTATTGACACACATCTCTATCCCTCTGTCTGTCTGTCTGTACTTTAGTTGTGACCCTCGTTTTGCGGTTCAACAGAAATTTCCAGCTGACTATGACTGTGACCCATTTCACTCTGAAATGAGACGCTGGTAAGAGGAAGCTGTTTTTTCGGGGGAGTAGTGATGTGGCGCTGTGATCAGTGAGGGGTTTCAGGGTTTAGTGCCCCGACGCCTGGTGAAAGTAGAAGGAACGAGGCGGCACACGGGGGCTTTAGAGGAAAATCACCTCCGCCTCATGCATTATTACTTTCATATTTCTCTAATGGAAACTGAAGATTGTGGGAGAAAGCTCCACTTCATGGGTCGATAGATGTACTGTGGGAGTGAACCACTCACTTTCACCGCTCTTTGACTTTCCAGTCAATTTTGAACTTTTTCCAGCATTTCAAACGAGGAGAACTCCGCTGCAATATGTATAATCAATGAAGTATCACTTAATATTCCATGAAAAGTGATCTGGGCAGTTTAACTACTTGTAATGTACTACAGCACTTAACACTTCTGGATCTATATAAAAATTAAACATAGACTCCGGTCCTGGAATGTGAAGCGAATTTCAAAAGTCCCTTAAACCTGTCTTCTCTGGAATGACCAGCAGAGGGCGACTGTTTCTATAGACGTCTATGAGAAAATGACTGTACTCTTCACTTGATTTATAACGTCAGTAATCATTTTTTAAGGAGTTTATGGTTTAATTTCTAGTTTCCAATTATGGGTACTCGTGGGTGACGTCACATCGGGTTGCCACTTGTTCTGGATCCATTAATGGCTATACATCAAGTCAAGGAGCAAAAATATTAGCATATTTTACGATTTCATCTTCACAGGATAAATTAAATTACATGTAAATGAAAGTGAAAGTGGCAAACGTGATGTTATTGCTTGAACGATTTTGCAATATCGGCATCCAGGCGAATTTCCTTAGTTCATTGATTCAGAGTAGAAACTTTTCTTTGCATCAGTGTTATAGATAAAGAACTAAAATAAAGTCAAAAGTTAGAAAATAAATATCTGACCAACAAAGTAAAAAAAAGAAGAAAAGAAGCCTTGAGTGCCACCTTTAGATACCGGGCTCTCTTCAGAACTCCATACAACATGAAAAGGTAATAAGGTTGGAAATGAATTTCTCTGTGTGTGTGTGTGTGTGTGTGTGTGTGTGTGTGTGTGTGTGAGATTTTTTTGAGACATCAGTGTGTTCACGGTGCTGATTGATTTTTGCAAAGACACCGCGTCCTCTGGGTTTTGGTCCATTGGATCTGCACCAAGCCGCTAGACTCAGAATACGAGATGACCTCATGTGTCTGATGTGTCCGACAGCCGAGGCAACACTGACCCACACGGACTTCGACTACTCTCTACTGAAAGTCACACTGGTAAATGTCAAGTTAATATGAATTATTAATAAAAAAAATTATTTGCCTAAGGTTTTTTTTTTTTGTCCACCCTGTCACACTAATGATTAATAGGAATTTCTTTTTATCCATTTGATTTGTGAATTTGTGAATTTTAATCCACTTTTAAATGATAATAATTGAATTCCTCAGGCCTTGGTGTAGAAAATCTCTAATTAATAATATTATTATAATGCAATATTGTGCGATTAATGTACTTTCAAATAGTGTTTTAATCCATAATATTGACAATCAAAGAGATGTTCTGACCCTCATGAATTTAAACTTGAAATTAAAAAAAAAAAAGAAAATTGGAATAATCGAATTTCCTGTTGACTTTCCTAATTTTTTTTTTAAAAAGTTCAAGTGAACCGACGAGTTTAAGGGAACATGGAACCTTGGGGACCTTCAATCCGACTGGGTATCGACTCTCCAACATCTCTTGTTCTCTCGTCTTGTTCTCTCGTCGGCCATTCGCTGCCAAAGTTGTTGAGATTCAAGAGATTGTTTTCCGGGCCGAGAAGAGCGAGATCTCCATTAAGATACAGGTCCGAGCGACTGCAGGTCGTAACAGCGGAGCAGCAGATAATGGGAAGGAAGACGAGCACAGGAACACAAAAAAAGAACCAAACCCCTGGGGAAGATGTTCTGTATTAATGGACTCTTTTGTCCCATTTATGGAGTCTATAAGAACAAAAAGGGGGTCGACCATTTTGTTTGATTCATTCCACTCGTGTGTCTACTTGGGCGGACCACACTCTTCTCGCCGCGCCGCGATTTACGCTCATGTCGCTCCATCCGCTGGGACGCCCACTGCTCGGGGCAAGAAAATGAACACAGCTCAAGCAATAACCTTGGACGTATTTTCATATACACTTGCTGACCTATTTCAGATTCTCAAAGAAAATGTCCAGCATGTGCGTGTGTATGCTGCTGCGCCCTGTCCAAGTGGCAACTTCTTGGCTGAAACGTTTGCTTCAAAGCTATTGCATGAGTTTTTTTTCTACCTCTGAAGTTCTCCTTCCCCCCGAAGACTCATATTCGAGCTTAAAAAGCAAAAAAACAAAACCCCACCCCAGAGAGGATCAACACAGAGAGTCCTCACTCCGATTGTACGTCAGCCAGGTGAACTAGTTCATTGTCTCTTTTGCCCCAAAATGTTTTTGAACACAACAAACTGCAAAATACTAGATCCACCCTGTAGTCACAGGTATGAACAACTTCTCTAACTCTCAGCAAGTAAGCGAATAAGTGCATTTCCCCAATCGTCAAACTATTAATTCAAATATGCTTTGCAGCTAATTGATTGACAATCGACTGGTAGAGTTTGGGTGATTATTTTCATCGACATCTGTTTATAGGTACAACTTTTCTTCTGTGTTACACGACGCATGTATTCTGATATGACATGTTATCGCAGAGAGTGTTCCAAAAAAAAAAAAAAAGAAATCACATGACAAGCTCAAAATCCTTGGGAGCCATTGGACCACGTGTGACGTGACGTGTGACGTGACGTGTGACGTGACGTGTGACGTGACGTGTGACGTGACGTGTCACGAGCGCTCCTCCGACGGTTGGACGAAGGACGGAGGTGTTGAGCAGCAGAGGCTCCCAGGTTGCCCAACATTTCCTGGGCTCATCTGAATTCTCAGCGCCGCCGGAGCAAAGGTGCCAATTTTCGGTGACATTTTGGCTTGATGAGTGATGTGGGGGGAGGGAGGGGGGGGGGGGGGGGGTGGTACGTTCTCGAGCTAATGAGATTTATCCAGAAAGGCCAAATCTGCCGATCGAATGACATTAGATTGATCATTTAGTGGCGGCGGCGGCGGCGGCAGACTTCTTTCCCCCCACGGGCCAAACAAAGAGGACAAGACTCCGCCGCCGCCACATTAAAATCCATCAGTGGAACCCGTCCGCTGCGAGAGTCATTCATTACACGGCTTCGTTACGAGAGACACGGACGACAGTATGACAAGACCATGACGAGAGACACAGGCGCACGCGCGTCCCGTTACCCGGCGTGAACACGACGAATGTCACGGACAACCGTGGATGAAGGTCGGGAGGGTTAATCGGAGTAGAAGGGGAATCTGACAGGAAAAAACAAGGACACATCGTCCAGCTTGTCAGTTTCTTTTGACTTCATTGGCGCAAAGAAGATGTTTGGCCGAAAACCTTTATTTTGAAAAAGCATATATATACATAAATATTTATATATTTATGTATATAGATAGGAATTGGAGACTCTAAATTGACCGTAGGTGTGGATGTGAGAGTGAATGGTTCTCCGTCTCTGTATGTGGCCCTGCGATAGGCTGGAGACCTGTCCAGGGTGAACCCCGCCTCTCGCCCAACGTCAGCTGGGATTGGCTCCAGCCCCCCCCCCCCCGTCCCTTAAACTGGATAAAGCAGTAGACGATGGATGGATGATGGATGGATGGATAGATAGATGGATGGATGGATGGATGGATGGATGGATGGAATAGTTTCTGACAAAACAATACTCGTGCCACACAGAATCACAGTCTCACCTCGGGGTCATCGCGGACGCCTCCTCTGCTCCTTTGACTTTTCAAATCCCTTTTTTTTTTTTTTTATAAATTGCACCTTCACGACTGGGGATTCAAACATAAAGCATCCTCGGCACTGAATGGCCTCCGTTCAGATCGCTGAGGCTCAGCGCAGAGGACGGCGCCGCCTCGTGCCTTCGTGACTTTAAGCTGCTCAGGATAAAGAGTTCATAATTACTTTCCAATGACCCAAATCACAAACCCCCCCCCCCCAAAAAAAACCCCCACCTTCTTATAAAGTAACTGTTCAAGGCTCCGGGCGAAGATGATTAGATGAATTATATAAAACCTGGCACCTCTGTGAAAATACACGGCGCGGTAATGGAGCGGCCCGTTCCAACTGCGATTAGGGGAAATTAATTGCAACTAATGAAGCCGCTGAATAATATACACGGCACTTTGTTAAGGTTCAGCAAGCAGCGGCTCTCAGGGAGCGACAGCGGAGTCCTCGCTTCAACCTAGAACGGCTCAGATAGAAAATCTTAATATAAAAGATTGTTGTGAAACGCAGGAGGGATTCACAGATTATTATTAGATATTGATCGTAACTTCCCACGAGAGTCAGTTGTTTTTTTATTATGATCCTTCTCATTTAACTCCATTGCTCACAAGTACACTGAGTGTACTTTTTGTCAGATCGATTATTGAAAAGCACTTTCAAATCATATTATAATTTGCCATTTCACAAGAAAGACTATTTGTCGGGCAGGAAGGAGTTAGTTCCTGATTTACCTGACCGGTCACAGAGCTGCAAACAATAGATCTGTTTTTATTGACATGTTTTTGTCGCCTTAAAGCTGCAGGGTGTAATATTTAGAAGAACTTATTCACAGAAATTGAACATATTGCCCATAACTATGTGTTCATATATGTACAATCACGGTGTTTTTTCGTCAACTCTGAATGAGTTAAACATAGTTCCATGAGGTGGACCCGACCTCCGTGTGAGTCTCCATGTTTCTACGTCGCGTCGAATACGGTTGTTGCACAAAAAGTGTTCCAGAATACGTCGCGTTGAATTTTCAGCAGCTGTGGGAAAACGGGAAGGAATCGGCGGTGTGCGCCGCCATAAAGTGTCCCCTGTCGGTTGCTCAGTTGGTTGCAACTTCACCACTAGATGGCGCCAGAAAAATTACAAAATTTACACACTGGGGCTTTAATCGAATCTCTCTGCCGTGACCGTGAGCTTTCACGGATTCGTCCAAAAATCCCATATTTGGCGAAAATTGATAAAGGTGTTCTCATCTTGTGATATCAAGGTTGAAACATTTCCTCGCAAGTTAGCATAAACCATGAGGTCATACTTTTCTCAGGACATTCTCTGTATGTCATCAACTAGGAAACAAAAAGGGATAAAAGGAATAATGGGATGTTTGATTTCTATAACAGAGAGCCAGATGAAGGACGAGCTCTCCTCCGCTAACGGATGTCTGCTCTTCACCCGCCACCGAGCCGGACAAACACTGAGAGGCAGACGAGGGAAAAGCCGAGAGAGATGCAGGCCAAGGTGTCCAGCAGCCACGAGCCGACGCTCGCGGGATTAAGGTATTTACGGGTGGTTTTTTTTAGAGGTTTGTGCGCCGCAGAAGGTGGATGCTACTTTTGAATCCTCACCGTGTCCAAATGTAAACTCCCACTGAACGACACGCTATACTGCATTATAAATACCGCTATGCATCGTTCTGCCCCTGTGTTTTGTCTGAAAAACTGGTCCTTGTGTTTTTATCATGTGGTAGAACTTCTTGGGTTTTGGGATTTTTTTTTTTTTTTAAATGGACAATACTTTGGTCAACTGTTGTTTTAAAATGTGCTCTATGAAAGAATACATTTGATTAGCAGAGTACAATGAAACTGCAGCCCAAACGATATCCTCCAAAATGGTAAATCCTACGAGGAGCCATGAGTTTTGCAGGGTTTTGGTTATGGACCAAAGTATTGGATACAATTAATTTTTTGTCTTAATGATGGAGGAAGATAAAAAGGCAAAGTTATTACAATTCATCCTGGACAGGTCAATTCAAACGACAGTCGTGAAGACGTTTCTCTCAAAACCAACACCAGGCGTGAACCTCGTGGTGTTGCATCATGGGATTTGTAGTTTCACTAGAATTCAGCCTCTAAACATCATGAGTGAAAGGAGGAAACCTGTTTATATTCTTTTGCAATTTAGTTACAGTGTATTGTTGTACAGTATGTTGTTGTATGACCTGCATTTTTGTATTTAGTGTATACATATATATATATATATCCTCTTTCTCGAATCCATCCTTGTTTTGTTCTTTGATGGAATCGACGTGATTGATCGTTTTTTGTCTTATCTTTGTATTTTTTTATTCAGTCTGGACCAAAGTGGTGACCCATCGACGCTGCAGTACCGCGGAGTACATTGAACGTATTTGATATCCTGTCAAAACATACATTAATATTAACCATGTTGTGATGCCGTGAAAGGTTTGTATACATTTGTAAGCAACCGACAGATATTTCATCATCATCATCATCATCATCCATCTCAGCATCCTCGACTCTACAAATCATATATATTTTCCATCTCAGAAAACATCTCTTAAGTATTTTTTATGATTTCAATAACGATTAAGTGCACGTACAGACATATCAAGTGAACTTCAGAGTTCTGTGTGTTTGAGGAGATCAATGTGAGATACGAGTCCGACACCGGCGGCCTCGTGTTCCACCTCAGACTCAGGCCGACAGTTCCTCATCACCTGCTGCTCCGCTCTCTCAGACAGTATCACGCTGAAACTCTGGTTGACGTCGTCCTGGTACGAGTCGGAGCCACTGCGGCTTTTCTTTTTTTAATGACACGAAACAACCAACTCTCCGACATTAAAGTGTCTGCTGAGCTCTCAACCAATTTCCGACACGTGTTCAAGATAGATAGATAGATAGATGATAGATAGATGATAGATAGATAGATAGATAGATAGATGATAGATAGATGATAGATAGATGATAGATAGATAGATAGATAGATGATAGATGATAGATAGATAGATAGATAGATAGATAGATAGATGATAGATAGATAGATAGATAGATGATAGATAGATGATAGATAGATAGATAGATGATAGATAGATAGATGATAGATGATAGATAGATAGATAGATAGATAGAAGGATAGATGATAGATAGATAGATAGATAGATAGATAGATGATAGATAGATGATATAGATAGATAGATGATAGATAGATAGATAGATAGATAGATAGATAGATAGATAGATAGATGATAGATAGATGATAGATAGATAGATAGATAGATAGATGATAGATAGATGATAGATAGATGATAGATAGATAGATAGATAGATGATAGATGATAGATAGATAGATAGATAGATAGATAGATGATAGATAGATAGATAGATGATAGATAGATGATAGATAGATAGATAGATGATAGATAGATAGATGATAGATGATAGATAGATAGATAGATAGATAGATAGATGATAGATAGATAGATAGATAGATAGATAGATGATAGATAGATAGATAGATAGATAGATGATAGATAGATGATAGATAGATGATATAGATAGATAGATGATAGATAGATAGATAGATAGATAGATGATAGATAGATAGATAGATGATAGATAGATGATATAGATAGATAGATAGATAGATAGATAGATAGATAGATGATAGATGATAGATAGATGATAGATAGATAGATAGATAGATAGATAGATGATATAGATAGATAGATGATAGATAGATAGATAGATAGATAGATAGATAGATAGATAGATAGATAGATAGATAGATAGATAGATAGATAGATAGATAGATGATAGATAGATAGATAGATAGATAGATGATAGATAGATAGATAGACAGATAGATAGATAGATAGATAGATGATAGATAGATAGATAGATAGATAGATAGATAGACAGATAGACAGATAGATAGATGAATAGATAGATGATAGATGATAGATAGATAGATAGATGATAGATAGATAGATAGATAGATAGATAGATAGACAGATAGACAGATAGATAGATGAATAGATAGATGATAGATGATAGATAGATAGATAGATAGATGATAGATAGATGATAGATAGATAGATAGATAGACAGATAGACAGATAGACAGATAGATAGATAGATGATAGATGATAGATAGATGATAGATAGATGATAGATAGATAGATAGATAGATAGATAGATAGATAGATGATAGATAGATGATAGATGATAGATGATAGATAGATAGATGATAGATAGATAGATAGATGATAGATAGATGATATAGATAGATAGATGATATAGATAGATGATAGATAGATGATAGATAGATAGATAGATGATAGATAGATAGATAGATAGATAGATGATAGATAGATAGATAGATAGATAGATAGATAGATAGATAGTTTATTCATCCAGTGCAGTTCCATCCTGCTGGACGTATTTCATGATATGAATCAGTTAACTTCCATTTCATAGTCCACTACAGATCGCTGCACTGTGTGTGTGTGTGTGTGTGTGTGTGTGTGTGGTGTGTGTGTGTGTGTGTGTGTGTGTGTGTGTAGATTTCCTTTGAGCGAACAAAAGCAGCTGAATGACGGCGAGGCAGAGCGGCTCCTCGGTTGGTCTGACACCGGCTGTAATTTTGTGGATTTTAAAATGTAATCAAAGCTCTTGGAATCGGCTTTGATTGCGCAGAGCAGCCAAAACTGACAAAGTTTTCAAGTTTTCCCGTGCACACTCATAAACGGAATGGCAAATACCGGAGCAGCTCGGAGCGGCTCGACTTTGAAAGCAGAAAAAAAGAAAAAAAAAGGGGCTTTGAAGAAAATGTAGATGTAAATGTCGAGGAAATCCCCGACACTCGAGATAAACGCTGCGACGGCACGAGAACGCGAGGGTTCTTCAAAGGTTCCTTCAAGAACAAGTGAGCTGATTGGAGGAATCACACTTGGCCACGTCCTCTGGCACAATTATCGAGGATCAAACCTTTGAAAGTGGGATTTTGATTTGAGGACGCTGCAAATTCCAAATGCTTTTCATGCAGTGAACGTATTTCACACTAAACTCAGTACTGCACCAATCAGCGAGTCAATTAGTGGTAGAAGAACAAAACCATACGCATGCAGGAGCGTGTGAGACCTTCCAAAGTGAAGCAGGACAAGATGTGGAAAATCCTTTTGAAGGACTTGGACGCTTTTTCCATTTACCTCATCGGTGCCGACAAGCAACGGACTGAAATGCAACGAATGACAGATTCACCAAAGGGCCCCGGGGGAAGACGGCCCGGACCGAACCCAACGAACACAAACGAGCGGTCAACGCTTCACCGAGGATTGGACCCACAACCTCGAACCTCAAGACTACTCCTCTGTACTCCCCTCGGGGCCTTTGGAGCCCGATTTCTTCGAGTGTTTGAGTCCGTGGGAGTTGAACTGGAAAATTCAAGTGAAGCCTGATAAAGGAGCCTGAACCAAGCGACTCAAAAAAAACTTCCAAGGACGCGTCCAACACCCTGAGCTATAGTTATTGAGAGGTTTTTTGCAGCAAGATATCACAATCTGGCTCATAAATGCGTGACGAGTTTCTTAAGCGACGCAAAAATCAGTCCGTCCATTGTCAGGTCGGTGGTTCGATCCCCGCTTCCCCCAGTCAGCAAGCCGAAGTGTCCTTGGGCAAGACACCTGATGGCTTTCTGTGACTAGAAAAGTGCTTTTAACATTAAAATAAAAATATATAAAACCCTATATATATATATTATTTATATGTATATATATATATATATATATATAACACAAGGATTCAGATTTTATTTTGGAAAGTTTCTGTACCCAACTCGTCCTTTTGCCAAGTACTTTCTAAAAAGTTCTTGTTCGTTAACCATAAGCTGGGTCCCGACACCAAAACTAATTAACAAAAATAAACAAAACGATCCAACCACTCAAACTCGTGGCGCGGAAGAACTTTCAGTTTACAGGTCACAGGAAACCGTCATTTTCCCACTTCAGCAAAAAAGAAAAAAAGTAAAGTTTTTATCTCTCAATTCTCTCTCTCTCTCTCTCTCTCGGCAGACAGACGTCTTTTTTTTTAAGTTAATCTGATTTATCGCATTCCTCCTGCGAGCAGACACACAGAGAGTCAGAGATAGAGTCGGGCGGCTAAAATTAATTTCGGGCGCGGATGAAAAATTGCCCGCGTGGCGACCTTCATCGCAACAGTGAGCAGCAACACATCAGGAAGACAATGACACGCACACACACACACACACACACACACACACACACACACACACACACACACCGTGAATGTGTCGGAAAAAAGCTTTGACTGGATTATTAGAAAACAAGATACAGCTGTAAAATTAATCTTTACGTGCAGCTTGTGGATTTCAAAACATATTAATCTGTCGCTAAATTGGGATCCAGCTGGATTATCAGCTTTACGGTCACAGTTGACATTAACTAGTTGATCCAGCTAATCTGTCATCGCTAAATCCACATCATTTCCTAATCCCAGAACATTGCTACACTTGTTACGGGATTAACAATCATAAAGTTATTTTGACAGTTGATCACTTATTGAAAAAAGTCAAACCATAAAATGTTATATTCAAAGCTAGTCTTTAACACTCACATAAATCAGATTATTATATGTAATATGATCACTGGCATGGAGAATTATCATCCTAATCTGTGCTTCCCTCTAACCTCTGAATAATGAAGAATCCACATCAACAATGTGACACGTCTTTGGACAACTTCCCACGAGCCTTGATAAGATATAAGATCTTTTCTGTTTCTTCTCTCAGCCGTCTGCAGCAGACTGTAGTTGCCCGTACGAGTGATAATCCCCCCCGTTCACCCGGCGAACCTGGAGCCACTCATGCACAAACAAGCTCCATTAGCATCCTCCTCCACAGTTGTCAGAGCTCTGCGTCCATTTGTCACCTGCGGACTCGGCCCCGTGGTTCACCGACGATAAACCTGCAGGCAGCAGGTATGTGTAAAAAAAAAACCACCCAGAAGAGATTGAGACGGATCTTTGGATGCAGACGACGGATTCGATGTTGGGTTTGGAGGAAGAGGCTGTGCAGCTTTTATCAAAATGATGAATTAACAACTGAGATCTTAGATAATCTTTCCGTCCACCTTTCCTCTCTTCCCCATTTCTCCCTTTTTTTTGCTGCGTTCACACCGAACGCGAAGCAACTTGCTCGCGCGACGCAAACGCGAAATTCACCTGTTGCTATGTCACAGACATAGCTTTTTTTATTATTATTTATTTAATATTCATGCAAAATCCATGCATAACTTTTAGAGTGATCGTTCTCACAAACAAACAAACACACGGACAAAATGAAGCGATCACGTACGGAAACCTCCTTGGCGGAGGAAAAAAAGAGTCGAAATACTGAATTGATTGTTGTCATATTTCTTGTAAAATGACTTCACACCAAAACTAGTGCTGAATATTTCATTCTGTTTTCCACAAGACGCAATTTGTTCACCGCGGAGAGAAAGAAAAGAGAAGCTGTAAAATCGTCAGCCGGAGACGGGTTGGAAGGGGAAACAGGCAGACAAGCGGCGACGTCTGGGAAACAACGGAGACACGAAGGAGGACGTGACAAGAAAGGATGGAGAGAGAGAGAGAGAGAGTCGTTATCCTGCATATGGATGGTGAGGAGGTTCTGGAGAGCAGAGGTTATCGCCGTCTCCCGGTATAAATCCCCGCTCTCCCTCTTTCCTGATCACAGCATCCGGAGAGAGACACATGCTGTTTGGAGAAATCGTACAACCTTCATAAATTCGCTCACTGAGAAAAGGAATAACAGTGAGAGAAGTGTGTGTGTGTGTGTGTGTGTGTGTGTGTGTGTGTGTGTGTGTGTGTGGGGGGGGGGGGGGGGGGGGGGGGGGGGGGGGGTGTATTTATAGCACCGCTGTACCTGACAAGGAGGAGAGGAGGAAAACATGCGGGGGTTTCAAATTGACACGATGATCACACTGCAGAGGTCAGAGGTCACCGCTGTGACTGATGCGATGCTGTCGACACGCACACGGAGTGATATTGATCCTCCTGTGATGTTTGTGTTCGAGGGGAATAAATCTCCCCTTTTTTTTTGGGCACGTGTGTATTTTGCAGAATGGGAAACGAAACACCGCCGCGGCGTAAAGAGCAGACGGAGCGGATTGAGCACTGCAGATGTGTGTGAGCTGCTGAAGACGTCCTGCTGCTTCAGTGGCGGCTGAAAAGTGGCGAATCAATCTCATGCATCTCAAGATATCTTGAGAAGTCTGCACATTATTCTTGAAAAGTCAAAAAGTGACACCAGTCTGACATCATTTAACATTTTGTTTGAATTCACAATTGAAAAACAAAATGTAACAGTTAAGAAATATATATTTGATGTATTTGTGCAAGTTTTCGGTGTGTTCTGTGTATTTATTTTACACAGTTTGTGTAGTTTATTCATGTTTTATACATCTTAAAGGGGCAGTTTGCGTTTTTAATCCAGTACAAGTTTTGTAAAATTCAGCTAATATTTCCTCAACAAAAAATTGTTGCCATAATCCTGGCTCTGTAAATTAATAAAAATATATTAAAATGCATGTGCAGTTTGTAAACTTCACTCCCTTACGTGCTAGCGACACACGCTACCACTCAGGGCTGTCGGCCTCATGGTTAGCGCCTCCGTCTCCCGTACCCGAAGCTGCCAGGTTCGATCACAACCAGTACGGTCACACAAATACATCGAACAACTAACAATCTCGTTATCCATAAGTCGCTCGCTGTCCCTTTAAGTCTGGTCTGATTTTATATTTGAACCTGGCTACGAGTTTCCCTTTAGAAACTCTCATCCTCTCAGTCGGTTTCACCGGAGCTGCGAGAGCCACATCCGGGGAATATAATCAGATTCAATCGTGTATTTACATTTTAAAGAAATGAATCACGTATGAAGTGGTTTACATGATGTTCTTTTAATGCAGGGTGACCCATCATGTCATTATTCAGCAAGGGGGCCAACGGAGCTCTGTGTGTCCGCGCCCTTTTCAGTTAATCTGTGTTCCGACGGCAGGTTCACCCTCCGACTCTCCGCCCGACGTCCCGACCGGCGAAAGTCACAGCGGCGCAGCGGCGCCTCCTTCCAGCCGAGCGGCTGCCGTCAGTCACTGCGCGGCTGCGAGGCGAGGCGTCCTGGCGCGAAGACCTGCACCTAATATCACGCTTCGCAACCCCGTCAACACCAGCGCAGCACCGAGCCAAGCTCTGTGCCTAAGTGCCCTCAGAACACACATTCATTCATTCACCCGCCCCCCCCGCCGCTCATCCATGGTCGAAGCCACCGCCAAGAAATCGGATGCCGTCGGTCCGGAGGGAGACGTAAAGGTGCAGTCCGTCGGCCAGACGCCGTGTCGCCGTGTCGGCCAGTTAGCAAGTCGTGCAAAGGAGCTAGTGGAAGAGTCGGAGGCTGTAGGATGCGGACACAACCGTGCTGACGTCATTAGTTGCCTCTGTCTCCTAAAGACTTGAGTTGAGCATCAATTGTCAAATTTGCATTTTTACTGGCTGCAGCTTTAATCTTCTCACTCAACGTGTCTCAGGAGATTATAAAGGTTTTATATAGATTGAGCAGCTTTGGGGAGATGATGTCGTCGTTCAGATGCTGCCAAGTTTTTTGAAATGAAAAAGGGTTCTGTAACCAATTGGCCACTTTTACATCCCGATACAACCATCATAAACATCAATCACACAAGAGAAATACAATCAAACGAAACAGGTATAATAAAAAAAGAAAAAGAAGGGAATGGCCCATTGACACATCAGGCCAATATACACTTTTTAAATTGACTATGTACTTTTACTAGTGTTTTAATCACTATTACTTCTCTATGCGCACGCACGCACGCACGCGCTTCTGCAGAGAAGTGTTCTGTCTTAGCCATTCGTCAAGGTGCACGCACACCAGACGGCGGGAGGTGGTTTATTGCGTGTTGCACCCAAAACACATCCATGATTAATTCAAAAGACAAAGTGCGACGCTCGTGAACCCCTCGTGTACTCCATGCAGCAAAAGTGGATTTGAACTTCGAAAAAAATGTCCCCTTTTGGACCACGTGGCTTGGATCCCCTGATGTCTGAAGCAAACACATGCACAAAGATTATAGCGTCGCTACGTAGCAGCAAGAGAAATACTTGTACACAAGGCAGCCAAGAAATCTTAAGTGCAACACTTGATCATATGCTAACTCTTGCAATGCGCTGAAGTTCAGCTATTGATGACACGCACAGTAATCTGGTATGTATGGGCGTTGATGGATTATTTTGAGAGCGCGGGAGTCTGCGTCGCTCCCCCCCATCGATGTTTCTTTACGTTACCATTCATCCTTGTGGCCAGTAACAGGAGGAAGACAACAAGCAGAACGCGGGAGTCGATAATGGAAGCGAAGCCACAGAGAATAGCACCAGGCAGAGCTGAAGCACGAGTCTTCGTGTGGACGAGCCGTGCCGTCCGTCGCAGTGGTCGGGGTGAGGACGGTGCAACGAGTCGGGAGGGGAGAGAAAGAAAGGGAAACGCCTCCGGCGGCGGCCGAGTAAACAAAGCCCGTCGGCACCGCGCAGCGATCGCCTCGTCGACAGGTCCCGTCCGCCCTGTTGCCACTGGGGGGCCTCTCGTTCATGCTCAAGGCGACTGGAGGAGCGAGAGCGTCTCACTTCACTCTGAAGAGGGTCGACGCGTTGGAAGGTCTGCGTGTCACCGCTGAGTTAAAAAATACTGTCAACACAACGGCTAATTCAAATTGCGCAGACGCTTTGCCCTTCCAGGAATATCTCTGGATCCATAAAGTCCTATTTATGGATGTAGATTTATGGATGTAGTTGTTTTTTTGTCCACATTAAAAAACAACAACTAGTCTCTTGGATAATTCAGTCCTGAGCTGCCGTGATGCCGAGAAGCAACCAGTCAGATGTGGAATCAGAGCTGTTTCTGTAATCGGGAACAGAAAATGAGACAAATTCTTCCAAATTGCGAACCAGAATCAGACAGCGTGTGGATTTAAATGTGTTATATAAACTGTGATCTTCAGCTCCACATGAGAGGCACGTGGAGAACGAGGCATTGCACGGTGAGCGGATGTTCGCCAAGGAAATGTAATACAATTAACAAACATTAATACAATTCTTGCTCCAAAAACATAAACGTCATCATCCAATCATAATCAGAATCCATCAAAACATCACATTTAAAGGCCATTTTAAGGCCTGAAATTCAGATTATTATTATAGATTTTGAATCAAAGAATCACATGACGTGAGAGAAAAGACCATAGACTCTATATATTAAAAAAAAAGTGGACGTAGTCAACGGGTCGAGAAAATGAAGCCAATGCGAAAGTGCCTGTATTCTTTGGAATCACCAGCAGAGGGCGTCTACTTCTGGCTGCAAAATAAAACAAGATGGCGCCGGTCAAAATACTACACTGGAGGCTTCAAAATGGCGGCTCACAAACCAACGGGTGACGTCGCGATGGGTCGAAATGAGCCCATAGTTCCGTTACGACATCAGTTGTGTTACAACCCATCAGATCTTTCACGGTACAAAGTCTGACAGATGTTACTGTGCAGGCGGGTCAGAGATTGAAATAGTATTAATGAACATTGAATGTGACATTCAGCTCGAGTGACAGTGACATTTTCTGCCCGTCTCTGTCTACACCCCCCCCCCCCCCCCACCGTTAACAACTTTAAAACATCGCTGCTCGTCTCTTAGACAAACTAGAGCGTCGTCTTTGTTCTGGGCCCCGACCAGCTCGCCGGTCACAGGGCGGCAGCAGGTGTTGTGAATATAAAGCAGAGTGGGAGTGCGTCAGTCTGTGGCCGGCTTCATTCGGTATGCAAAATAAAAATGAGTTATACAAAAAAAAAATGAGGTTCCGGCAGGAGGCTGCAGAGCAAAGGAAAACAGCGGTAAAGCAAAAATCTGTTGTTTCATTTAAAAAAACGTCTACTTTCACTGTCCAAGTGTTCGAAACCCAAAGCTGTCCGGAGGTCAGTCGGCTGCTCGCTCCCGAGACACAAGCCCGGCCTCGTTCACGTGCCGTCCGCATCCCTCGCCTCCGAAGAGCCTCACGGGCGTCGCCGCGCATCCAGCGACGTCGCGGGCGCGTAGCCGTGCGCACGCTGCGAGTCACCGCGGCAGATAACACAAGCGCAGCGTGATGCGGGAATTGTGACTTCAGCGTGTGGTTGAACTGACAACAGCGCATTCTCCTCGTTGGGTCAACAAGAAACTGGGATATTAACAACGGCGTTCAAATGCGACCGCGGGAACCAAGTCAGACTTTAAAAATGTGAACCTGCGCTACATTAAAACACGTGGTCGCCTTATGAAACGATGAGAAATACTTAGAAGACACAGAAATATGAGGTCTGATATTTCTTGGCTTTTAATGTGTTTTAAATGTCTTAACATCTCTTTAGAGTCAACAAATTATTCAAACATTAATCCTTTTTTTTTTTTTATATCTGGCCCGGGGTTACGATATGAAATAGACTGAAATAAGTCGTCTGAGTTTGTCAATATTAATGACAAAAAAACAAGGTCATATCAACGTTTCAATATGATCAAATCAACGAGAGGAAATGAAAAAGACTTGAATTTATAAACAAAGGTTTGAAAAGCAAGTTTTTGAAAATGTCACACTCAATAAGCAAACATGATATTTGGGGTCAAGGACCAAAACCAAAAATCTGTGACACTTAGACTTAAAGGGTGTAGCCACAAAATTCATAAATATCCAGTGTGGGCCCTTAATGCTACCTGCCTACCTCGGATGTGACTGACTGTGATTCACTTTGGACACTGACATCGAGCACAGGATCACTTCCCCCCTCCCAAAAAAAATTATTTCACCCACAACAACGACAAAAAAAATGAAAAAGTTACTCAAATGAGTAGAAACGGTGAACCCATTAAAAGAGGTCAACCAAACATAACTCTACACGGAAACACTGCGAACAAAACGTGACATTAACTCAAACGACTTACTTCCCGCCAAACGTCTTGTACTTCCTCCTTTTCAGTGGTGGTTGATCCTTTACCACCAGCGATTAAATCCTCATCTGTCAAATGAGACAGGGGGAGACACATATATATAGATATATATACATATATATATCTATATATACTGGCTGATCAGACCAATTTTGAACCAATAGGGGGAACAAACATAGACAACAACTAAAACTCTACACAAAGAACACGCGGTTGCCGCTGCACCAATGCCTTTTCAACATGCAGCTGCAGAACAGATTAAAAAGCACTTACGTTATATATAATTGATCTGTGTAATTCAAATCAGTTTTAAAAAGGACTTTTAAGCAAATATGTCTTTTCCGATTTATTTGGATGGTTTTAATAATTCAAATTTTGGGTTTTTATTGCACTTTAGCCTTTTCATGTTGTCTGCATCTGTACAGTATCCATTGCCACGGTGGTGTTTCATTCTGCTCTCTGTACAGGTCCTGGAAAAAGAGATTTTAATCACATTTTTACACTGTGAAATATATGAAATGAAACCAATGTCACGGTTGTGATTGGGACGACCCAAAATGCAGATACGGAGCAAGGCAGGTAGGCGAGGAAGGGCGAATTTGATGAAACACAGAAAGGTAATCTCACGGTTCTTTGTTGGCGGGCATGTGAAGAAACGGGGGATCCGAACAAAAAAAACAACTAACGTAGGAAAAAAAAAAAGAAGCCAAAAGCTAACGGAGCAGACGAACTGACCAAGAAGCACGGAGACCAAATACACAAGGGAGGCCGAGCTGATTGGACACAGGTGAAACCCATTAGGAACAGGTGCAGACAATCAAGGGGCGGAAGTAAAGTGACAGGAGAACAGGAAGTGGATGTCAAAATAAAACGCCCAAAATAAAAGTTAAAACAGACGCGAGGGATAACAAAGGGACTGAAGTAAAAGGTCTCGCAGGGAAATGTAAATCAGAGAATCTATAAACAATGAGCCAAAAAGTTAATAAGAGTTCTCATGGGTCAGACGAGATCCAGCAGCAGAGAACTGGATCTGTAATGCGATTTTGAATAGTCACTTTAATTCCCTTGTCTTCTCCCTCCTCTCTCTCTCTCTCTCTCTCTCTGCTGCTTTCAATTGATTTGCAAACGACTGAGTGTTGGGAATTTTCCTTTTTCCCCGTGACCAACGGACCTGAACTGCTTCACGATCTCATGACGACAAACGGACGCCTGGAGCCTGACGGGACCCGAACACGACTCCTTCCTCGAACAGTGTTGCCTGCGGTGGGGTGGTTGTTTTTGTCTTTCTGCAGGAGGATCAAGTGCTTTAAATGACTGAAGCACCTTTCACTGGAGCAGAGTCAGTGAACGCCTCCCTCCCTCCTCCTCCCAGTCTCTCTCTCTCTCCCTCCCTCCATCTCCATCCTCAACCCCTTCACTCTGCAGAGAGCAGCCAAACAGAGAGCAGCCTCTCGCCTCTCGCTGCCCATCGCCGTGGAAACCCAGGCTGATGCTGCGGACCCAGAAAGTGAAAGATTCATCAGGGGACCGGAAAAAGTGTGAGAGGAAGGAGGAGGAGAGGAGGAGGAGGAGGAGAGGCAGACTTGTCTCCCTCCTTCACTTGGCGGACTCTTCCCCCCCCCCCCTCCTGCAGCATCCTTCATCTCCATCATGGATCTCTGGAGTAAAAAAGTCCCGGGAATTATTGCGCTGACACTTTCCTGCTGGTGCGCGGCGATGGCAGGAGGAGGTGAGTTCTGTCTGGGCGATTGGTGGAACTGCTGCATTTCAAATGGTCGGGAAAAAGTGTCGCTCCTTTTTCCTTCTGCCGCAGGAAAAGGCGTGTAAAAGTGCAAAGTTGAAGATTTCACACTGTTATGTGCACGGATTTCCTCAAAAAACCACACCTCAGTGAGTCAGCATCTGGGGGGGGGGGGGGACTGGGTGGTTGATTCACTTTCTATTCCTTTAGCTTATTAAACATTTTTGCCCTTGAGCAAGGCACTCGGGAGCCTGCTGCTGTGATTTAAAGTGTGCAGGAGGGAGAGATCGATCACTCGTCTCCGCTTTAATCCAGTCACAAGCCAACATAAGAATAAAAGAAACTGTGATTTTATGGTTTTTACCTTGTTGCCTTAAAAAGCGTGGGTCTCACGAGCCCTCGGGATCATTTTACCAATGAAAATACAGTTTAATAATTAGTGGCGGGTCAGAGGATACATATTTATGTTGCAGAAGACCGGGCGCTGCATTCAATGGATCCCCGGATCAGCATCTGTGGGCTAAATGAGATTCGGTAGAAGATCAGAGACTAAAGAGGTTGAGCGTGGGCACAGTGGGGACCGGTCTATGCTTCCCCTCGACAGACCCGAGAGAGACTCGCTGACGTTAGGAGGCGTTGAAAGGCTTCGAATAAGGCAGATGCCAGATTTTCTTGACCCTGAAGGAAACGGTCTGGACTCTGGAAAGTGCAAAGTAAAGCGCTCGAACCCCTTTCAGGAACTAAGACGTAGTCGATCGTCCCCTTAATGATCTCAGAGAAGCATCGCCTTTGGCTTCGGTGCGGAGCCGGTGCATCCGTCCATCCACCGTCTACCGCTTTATCCATTGAAGGGTCGCGGGGGGGCTGGAGCCAATCCCGGCTGACGTTGGGCGAGAGGCGGGGTTCACCCTGGACAGGTCGCCAGCCTATCACAGGGCCACATACAGAGACGGACAACCACTCACTCTCACATTCACACCTACGTTCACTTCAGAGTCTCCAATGAACCTGACCCCATTCTGCATGTCTCTGGACTGTGGGAGGAAGACGGAGAACCCGGAGAGAACCCACGCACACACGGGGAGAAACATGCAAAGAAGAACCTTCTTGCTGTGAGGTGACAGCGCTGACCACTGCGCCACCGCGCAGCCCCTTGATAATCAATGGGGCTTTAAATTCAACGTGGAGTTTGTCTACTTTACGTTTTCCTTTCTGCTTGTCCTCATTACTACTCCGGCGTCTCCGAGACGTTTGGAAACGCCGCTCGTCCGTGTTTTAGTTTTTTGAAAACTCCAGGGTCGCGTTGTGGCACGGACATTTTTTTTAACAATGGGGACGTCTGGAACGATGATTCACGGTCGGCACAGCGAAACCGAGATTTGGCTCATTGAATCACAACCGGCGGCGAAAGGCAAACACCACGTGAACAGCGACTTTGAGTAGCAGTTCCGCCTCGTCGTCGGTCCGCTAACATAAATCCCTGCTGTTACTTTTCACCAGTGTTGTTTCTCGTTGGTTTCTGTTCCCACGTCGCCAACTGCAGAGTAGACAATCCACTTCCTGTTTTTACACAGTGTACACGCACGCTCAGTGCACGGTCACGTGATGCGCGCTCTCCGGTGAGACGAAAGGTTCTTCTGGACGGAGGTCGCTTTGGATTTCAAAACAAGCCGTTTCTAAAAGGACAACGTAGTCGTATGGATGAAGCCCTTGCGGAGCCGACACGCAAAGGAGGCGTGTGAAGTGACGCTATGGTCGCTCTTCCTCTCCGGTGGCGTCGCTCCGGGCCCTCGTGGGACTGTTACCTCTTCCCTCGGGCTGATGTGGAGTCAGTGGAGTGCTGACGACGAGTCGCACCGCTGCCCGCCAAACCTTCTGTGTCCGTGTACACGTCGCACATTTCCCTGTGTGATTGTCGTGTGTGTGTGTGTGTGTGTCAGATAAGAAGCAAGTGGCCATGTGTGGTGTGATGTGAGGGGAGCGAGGGGATGCCGAGCAGCATCCTGCGTGTGAGCAGGATCTCGCATAATGCCTCTAAATGTGGTTAGCGTGCGTGTGTGTGTGCGTGTGTGTGTGTGTGTGCGTGTGTGTGTGTGTGCGTGTGTGTGTGCGTGTGCAGATAATGAATGAGTCACCACTCGCAGTCACCGGCAGAGAGAGAGAGAGTTGGTCGAGTTGAAACTAATTTGTCTGCAGACGCTGCATCTGAGAGAGAGCGGAAGTGTTGCTACTTCTCTCGGTTCAAAGTCAACCGGCTCTTTGTTTCGCAGCTGTTGAGAAAAGGGAGTTTTGTCGGCTGATGGTGGAGACTGTGACGGAGACTGTGACGGAGACTGTGGTGAATTTGGCTTTTCAGCGAAAGACAAAATGACAGGAGTGTTTCTACTTCAGTTTATAGACACTCCACAGAGATGTGTTCAGGGCCTGCAGGACGTCCTGCTTGTCTGTCATGACGCCAAGAGTTTCAACAGGACCAACGATATGATGTACTAATATTATATAAAGACACAAATGTTAAAGCTACTGATAATCATTCCGGCTTATCGAAGTAAGTCATTAATGTTAGAGTCCATTCATACCTAAGGACAAGATAAGAACATTAATCCCATTCAGGGGAAATTGAAATGTCAGTGGAGCAGATGCACATTAATAGATGCATACTTATGACAAGTTTGCTTTTGGTTTTTGTAAGGAAAATAAAATCTGGATACTGTCGAACAGGTTTTGCTGATCTTTACAAAATATGATTCTGGCCCTTTGCATGTCCCTGCTGGGAAAATGACAAAAATGAAAAGCAGCATGTCTCTGCAACTACAACATCTACATGAATGGTCTTGGTATCTGCACGGAGGTAACACTAAACATCGACGGTAAGACGTGGTCTATGTTTGATGGCAACTTGTGTTTGATGGCAACTTGTGTTTGATGGCAACTTGTGTTTTCCGCTCTTCGGCGGCCGCCTGTTCGGTGGCGGCCGGTCGAAGACTCCGTGGACTGGATCAGGGAGTTCACGCGACGCGTAGCTGGTGCTAGTTAGCGTGAGGTGACATGATTGTCATCGTCAGCTCTGTGGACACGCACGGCTTCCGTGTTCATGTGATGTGCGAATGTAGTTGCTTGGTGTCGGAATAGTGTTTCGCGCAAGTGAAAATGATGCGTCGTGGGCGATGGGGCGAGTGTCTACCTTTTTATTTTCAGAGAAAAGATTTGATCTATTTCACGATGGAATGAACAGCGTTCGACGAGCTCCAGGAGCAACGTGTGAGGGCTGAATCGATCCACTACTATTGTCGTGCCATCATTCTCTTCATGTGAACATGCAGTCTTGCAGAAATCAAGACTAGTATTAGTATTAGTAACAGTATTGGCAGCGTGGGATCATGAAGTCCGCCGGTGTCAGCCCGGCTTGTTTCTCTCACCCTCAGAAGATTATATTTGCCGCCGGTCAAACCCAACCTCCGAAAACAGGAATCAATCCTCATCATCCTAAGACTTTAAGAGGGTTTGGTTCAAACTTCCTCTGGCGGAGTTGCTTCCGTGTCAATCAACCCGCAAAGGGTTCTCGGAAACTTTGTTGTGACGCGTGTCGTCCCTTCTGCAGTTTCTTCATTTCTCTTTGCCACGTCCACATGTTTGACGTACACGGCTCTCTACTCTCGCGTCCATCGTGACTGATGTCACGTCATGTCCCGCTGAAGATGATTCAATGCTTTTACGTCCAGAAGGGTCGCGCTCACCGGACATGTAAACCTCAGGCTGCTCAGGATGCATCAGAAATAAGTTTATGATCGTCTCCATCACTTCCTCAAAGCACTGACAAGTATTCTGCCCCAAGGCGCTGACCGAGAAAACATTTGACTGTGATGCCGCGTCCAGCTTACAAGTGCAGAATGTGATTTCTGATTTTTGTTTTTCGTCCAACGAGCAGTTTCGTGACGGCGACGAGTGAAGGGAAGCGGAGAGGGAGAGAAGTGTGTGTGTGTGTGTGTGTGTGTGTGTGTGTCTGTGTGTGTGTGTGTGTGTGTGTGTGTGTGTGTCTGTGTGTGTGTGTGTGTGTGTGTGTGTGTGTGTGTCTGTGTGTGTGTGTGTGTGTGTGTGTGTGTGTGTGTGTGTGTGTGTGTGTGAAACTGAAGCCCTGCCAACTTCACAAGTGCTGATCAGTAGCTTCAACGCCAATCTATTTGAATTTTGTGTTTGGGGGGAAAAGAAAATCAATAGAGCAGCACAGAAGGAGGAGACGCCGATCATCAGCACAGAGCAACAGGTGATTGTGTTCTTTAAAGGTTTCCCCTCCGGGCGGAGGCTCGTAAAACGAAAAAAAAACGTGATGAGGTGGAGACTGCAGCGCCGGTGTGTTGGCAGCGCAAGTGGTCACGTGTCACTGACCTGCACACACACACACGCACACACAGACACACGCGCACATGCACACACGCACAAACACACACACGCGCACGCACACACACACACACACACACACACTCACGCACACACACACACACGCGCACACACACACACACACACACACACGCGCACGCACACACACACACACACACACACGCATGCACACTCACACACACACGCACACGCACACACCCTGTCTTCGATGTCCATGTATTATTAAGGCGCTGCAGTACCCGTTGAAGCTAAACATGTGCAGAAGACGGGTTTGGTGCAAACGCCAAGATGGCGTCAAGACGGCAACGCCGCCGGTGAACAGGCTGCGCTCACCGCCGTATGTTTTCCTCGCTGAGGGTCTGGACCTTCTTCTGTCTCTGCTCAAAAGTCTAAGATGACATTAAGTCACCTGCTGACAAGAAAAATCCATCATCAGCTACCAGCTGTTTTGTATTCAATGTTCTACGCATTTGAATGTAATTTAGATTATGTGCGTTTAAGAATGTCCAGCAACTTCTTCCACTAACACTTTGTCATTTCTGTTTATTTCACCGTCACTCGCGTCACGTTCAAGGGCACAGTGTTAATTGTGTTGTTTTTTTTTCCTGCCAGGTCGCTGATTAAAGTCGGTGACTTTCTCTCCGCGAGCCAGATTCTCTAACCTCTGCGGCTCTGCAGCTGCGAGGGCGGATTTCAGTTCGTCTGCCCGGATGAGAAGTTAGATCCTGGCAAATTGGGAGTAAACTAAAATGTGGCGATCTGTGTTTGGTTGGAGAATCATCTGCGCGACGTGAACGCTGATGTCAGCAGACTACGGGGCTCCATGTAGTGCACAATATGGAAAATGCGCTGGCCAATCAGAAACACTAAACAGCGAATCACCCAAAAAAAAAAACAGTGAATCAGAAAAACACGACGGCAAATCAAAAGAACAAAACTCAAATCAGAAAAGAAAAAGGTCAAATTAAAAAACATGACGTCAAATTAAAAAACTGGTGTTCTGGTCATTGGATTTTCTTTTCAATAACGGGTATTCACAATTTTTGGGGGGGAAAGTTTGAATTTCATTTTTCTATTTCGAATAACAAAAAACACAACAATCACGAGAGAAAACCGAAACGGGAAGAAGTCCTGTTCTTTCTCGTGCTCTCCAACCGGACACGGTCGCGTACGAGGCGAGAGACGCGCCGAAGGAGTTGGCGTTCAGATCGCGGCTTCCGATTCGCCGGTTAAGGGGAAACGCTACGCGAATCTGTCGACGCTGAGCGAACTGCTCCAACGCGCTTCAATCATCTGAAAGTATGTTCTAAAGAGTCTTTGGCCTCGTTCTGGGACGCGTCCAGCTGGGGTGGTTTTTCCATCTGGACCTCTTTCCGTTTTCTCTTCATCAGTTTAATAATTAGCACTAACGCGGCCGTGCGTTGTAAAACTGTGCGGAGACGTGAAATCCAGCGTAACACGACACAACACACAGAGCGACATCTTCTCCTGGGATCACAAAGCATCTTTCACTCTCTTTAATTACTGATCCAGAATCCATTGTGGACAATTATGGACAATGGACAATCGTTGCTCGCAAAACCATCCGTTTAAATTCCATCTGCACTATTATGCTCAGTCGACAGACGCATGATATTTATATACTTCTACTTATGTCCTTTTATACATGTTCCTTTTTACCTCCTGTTCTTTTAAAGTGAATGTGGGAAAAGTTCTGTGCTGCTCGCTCTCCTTCTCCTTTTATCATCACGCTTAGAGTTTAATGGCTGAATCCCGCTGGAGAGATGGGGGAACAATTCATTTGTGTTGACGTAGGACATGATACAGTACAGTCACACGCAGAGCACAAGAAATGTCCAATGAGATCTTTGGCTCTTCTTGGTTTTATAGAGTCAATTATCGATATTTGGATTTGGACTCAGTTATTCCACTTCTGTCATATTGTTTATTTTTTTCCCACAGTCTCTAGAATGAAGTCATAAGGGGTCAAGAAATTATTTCTGGGTCAAACGATAATCAACGGTTTTCATTAATTGGGGCTCAACACAAGCCATGTAAGCTTTCAGAAAAAAGTTAATATGTGATTAATTATACACTGTTGGTTTATTTTTTTTTAGGTCGTCAGAGGAATAATGAACGTGTTGTGTTCCAACGATGAACTCAAAGTCCTGTGAAAGACGGAGCAAAGTCAAAGTTTCTGTGCGCGAGAGTTCCCCGACGGGGCAGGAATCCAATATCCAAAGCGCCGGAGGCCAAGTCCCGATTAAATCTCATTTAAACAAAGCAACGATCTTTTCCACTGATTTAATTTCACCCCCGGCGATGTCATCCTGTCTCTCGGAGAGATGTTTGGCTTTCGGCGACTCGTCCGCCGCCAAAAAAAAAGGGAAGAAGGTTCGGCAGCAGGGGCTCATTCACATTTTCACATCCCAAAAGTTTTAATTGATTTAATGGAGTTTATTGAACCAAAAATGAATGTTCGCCAGCGTCGAAAGTTTCAATTGGATCCCGTTCCAAAAGAAAGAAGGACATTCGTGGCTCGTGTTGACATGCGATGGAGGTCGTGTCTTCTTGGAGACATTCTAACTGTGCCCCTCTTCCTGTCCCCGCCATCGACAGACGTGTGTCGCAGTCCGCTGGTGTCCAACCTGCCGCCGCCGTCCTTCAGGAGCTCGTCGCAGCTGTCCGGCAGCCACGGGCCGGGCTTCGCCAAGCTGAACCGCAGAGAAGGTCGGTAGCAACGACGGCGACTGCACCACACGCATGTGGTGATCACGCATGTACATGAATCTGCGTTTTGAGGTATTGAAAAAAAACTCAAACAAGCACATTTATGAATTTGTTTGGGCGTACTGTAGGATCTTTCTTGGATGGAATCTTTTTACATTTCACACTATATGTTTGTCGTTTGATGTCATCAGCTCTGGAAATTAGGAAACTTAAGATAAGATGAGATGAGAAAAACCTTTATTCGTCCCACAATGGGGAAATTTGGATATTACAGCAGCAAAGTGGACAGAAGAATATATGAAGAAGAAATTTACAAAAAAAGGGTTAGCATGTACAAATTTAACAAAAAAATAACATTAAATAAAAATACAAAGGTATATTAATACTATATACAGAGTAGCAAAAGTTGCACATGGAGACTAAATATAAATATTGCACATTTAGTTATTGCACTTAACATGCACAAGGAAGGCGATGCTTCTCATATGAACATTTGCTCAAATGACAATTAACGGTGCAAAAGAAAAACTTTACTCCCCCATCACTTTTTTATTTGCATCCGAGCGTCACCGGCTCCTGATTCGACTCCGTGGTTCTGCCGCTTCCCGCGAACAGGTCGCTGACAAGTTCTCCATGCGCAGGCGATAGATAATTCGCATAATCCAAATATAAATATCAGGGTTGTGTATTTTGTTTTTGGAGCCAAAACAGAATATTCTCCGGTGGATATTTCATTCCGTTGCCTAAAGAGATGAAGATGACCTTTTTCCATCTGTACTCTGGATATTTACAGGATGGGGACGCACATGTTCGCACATTCTGCACTTCCCACTGTACATGCTTCACTAGTTGGGAGTTCTGATTTCATTCCACCAGGTGTTTTCCTCCTATAAACCCTCAGGATGCCGACATCATGCCATACTATATTTAAAGAGCATATACAACCGTCCGTTTTTTTATTAGGGCATAAGAAAAAAAATGAGTTAATGTGAATATCTTTATTTTTTTTATATTTTGAGAATAATGTTGAAATGTAGAGAATAAAGTCGAAATATTATATTGAGAATAAAGTAGAAAATTGGGACCAGGAAGCACTTTTCAGCAGCACCAAACAACCGGCTGTCGATGTTCTGTTAGCCAGTTTGCTAGCTGCTAACCAAGTGGTAAAGTTGCGACATTGTTATGGAGAGGCTGAATCTGGAAGAAACGATGCGGTGACAGCGGGTGTTTGGACGTCGACGTGTGTCCTGACACGATAACGTTCAATTGCAAACAACCGTTAATGAATTTCGAGAGGCGTGTAGTTACCGAGGCTTAGCGTAGCTTCGCTAACGGTAGTTAACGTGGACGTGTGACAGCTGAGCTGGAATCACAACACGGACGTTTAGGGCTGTTCGACTTTAATCTCAACATTTCGACTTTGTTCTCAAAATGTGAAATAAATTTAAAAAAATCTTCGCCCTCATGTTTTCTCCTTCTCGTGCCTGGCCCTGATACTCTTCCGTACCTGAACCATTTAATGAGACTGTGTCTGTTTCCCAAACGGCAACAGTGTCACTGTCACAAAGAATAGATAAAGCAGCATGTTTGACGGATCGTCGGGGGGCTCGGTGTTACTGTTGGTGTTACTGTTGCAGGCCTGTTACGCCCCCCCCCCCCCCCACAGTAGCCCCATATAGAATTTAGCAGTTTAGCATCAATAAAAGATTGGCGGCGTTCTTTGTCATCCTTTTATTTTATTTTTTTTGCTATACTTTCATCTGCAAAGTTTTCACCGGTTGTGCAGATAAGAGGAGGACCGACGCACTCGGCGGCACACAACATCCCACAAGTAACGATAAGTGTGAGATCCCTTGACGCCCTCCGGAGGGGGGAGGCACCGCGATGGAGGATCTGAGGGAGACGCACAGCACACAAGTCGACGCTCCCTCGACGTGTTTGATGGCAAACAAAAAGCTGCGAGCGCACACACACACACACACACACACACACACACACACACACCGTGTTGCCACCTCGCTCCCGTCTGTTCACCGATCGGAGTTTGATCTGCGTCGAAGAAGCATCACGACGCGCCTGAAGACAGATCAGATTGCGCGCGAATGGCGGAAAAAGACATAAGTTGGCGGGTTTTTTTTCTTGTGCAGCTTCAAAAAGGAAAAGGAGACGTGAAGAGGCGAAGTAATGGAACGAGACGGGAAACACTGAAAGACAGAACAGGTCCCGCGCTCCGACTGCGTCATTTAGTCGTTAACCTGGTGGATTCTGATCTGCACTGCAAAGAGGCAACGAGCAGACGTGAGACGAACTGTTCTGGAAAAACTGGATCGTACTCTCGCTCTCTTTTCCTTTTTCAGATTTTGAAATTTGAGGTTTGGAGAGTTGGATTTTGTTCATTTAAGTTTAAGTTTTGTTACCTTACTTATGAAATACTCTTTTCTCCTTCTTACCTTCATTTGGGTGCTGCTCCTTCAAACCCGTGACACTTAAACCTAACTATACCCTTCAACTATTATAAAACATATACTTTATTGATTTAAATGGACAGTACCTAATGTAAAATATATTTGACCCAATGTGAAATATCAGATAACAGCAGAATTTACTATAATTCTGCTGCTCTTGTATACATCACATACAAGCTGCCGGGCTGGCTGCATTTGTTTTATTTATTTATCATTGTACTGAGACCTGACTGTACTTTTTTACTATATATCATAAAAATAGTTTATGGCTCAATGAATCTAATGTGGTTTTATGAAAAGCGAAAACACACCAGAAAACAAAACGCCTCATTGATGTGGAAAAGAATAATACAAAAAAATACAAAAAACTAAATAATTAATTAGTGAATAATTAGTGAATCCCAGCTGTTTCTTTCCTCTTTCATTCGTCTTCCAGCTGCTGCTGCTGCTGCGAACGCTCCTCGTCCTCCGCGGCCGTTTCTCCGAGGAGCCTCTTCGTCCGGAGCTCATTTACAAACAGAATCAACGCGCCGCTCGGCGCTGGTGTTGTATACTAAGATAATGTGAGCCACATGAGCTACTCACAGTGCATATATTGACAAAAAGACACTACACTGGCTGTGAAGTCTGGAGCTCGGCGCCGTTGGCCTGTGAATTCACTTCCTGGTTTGTTTTTTTTTGAGAATGCAAATTTCGCTCAGATTCATAAACCGCGTGTTCAGGGGACGTCGCCCGGACTTTGATCAGTCATTGATTACTCATTGAAGGCTTATGAATTAAATTCTTTTCTGAAATTTCTGACTTATAGTTTTGAGCGCAGGGACCGAAACCTACGGGATAATTTCACAAGTGCTGTCGTCCCAAATGAATTTGGATTTTTAGTTTAGTTTATTAAGATGCCCGTTAGCTTCTGTCTGTCTTAAACGTCCTGGGGTCTCTATTATTTCATAAGACTATTACATAAGATGGATTACATACATTCATAACATTCATACTCACAAAAACATGAGCTTACAAACAGAACATTCATACACACAACGTAACAAGAATCAACACAAGCTCAACACTGGGCTAAACAAAAAAATTAATAAAGTCACAAAATGATGGACAGATAGCTCAAAAGCTCAGAGTTCAGTTCCAAAGACCATTTCAAATCTTCGAGATCATTAAAAATGGACATGTAATCTACAGCGTTCTACACTATTTCTTGTGTAAATATACTCAACTTTAACTTTTTATGAAAACATATTTGATCATTTTCTGAAATCCAAAAACGTATGTGATGAACTCCACGCCACCGTTGCTCCATTTGAGTGCATTTAAAAGACATAAAATTATCACAACCGCTGCTTTTGCTCCAGCTGTTATTCCATAAATATGAAAAATGAATATTCAGGAGGTGATACACTGAATCTGATGAGACTAAAACACGGAGGGCGCTAAAAAGTGGAGCCTGATTCCTTGTTGCATAAAAAAGCTCATCGATTAGTCGTGAGCCTGTAACTGTAAAAGTCAAAGAGGTGATAAAGAAATAACAAATAGTGTCACGCTCACTGTTTTCACTGCCAGTTAAATGCCAATATACTTGATGAATGGAATATTTGAAGACTTAACGAGCCCCACCTCTTGTATGCGAATGAGTTTTAAATGTGATTTACATGACGTCGACAGCGTCCGTCCCTCCGCCTGCTCTCTGCCCGTCAGATTGATCATCCGCTGCTCGAGAAGCGTGCGGCCGCTTCCAATATCTGACCTCTCAACCGCCAGCGTCTGTAACCTCATGAAAATATGCGGAGGGCGTCTCTTTCCCACTCGGGCACAACTCCGAGATGGAGTTCAGAAAACGAATCTCTGTAGTGACTCGCCCTAATCGAATATCTGCCTCGGGAGTGATGAGATGCTGCATACCAAAAAAGAAAAAAAAAATCAATGTTATGTTGTTTTATTCCTGCAATGTGCTTCTCGGTGGAAAGGTTGAAAACCCTCTTGCTCCCATTTTCCTTACTTTGCCTCCGCTGATACGAAGCGACTCAACTGTCACGGAGCTTTGTTTTAGACGCATATTTCAAATTTCTAATCTGTGGTTGCCAAGAAAAATGGAATTTCACCGACAGTCGCGTGACACCGATCACGGTCTGCGGTCGTGATTATTAATGTGACGTGTCGTCTGCGTCGCATTAAAAAACAACATGCTGCTCTATTATCAGTGTGAATTATGGCCTGTTATGACGTATTGGTATAATGATAATCATACTTCTGTCTTTGTGAGGACCAATAACATCCCACTCCACCGGGCCCAAGTGTCTCAGAGGAGATTCAAAGTGGTCCTGATGTGAAAAGCTTCTAGGAGGAGGAGGAGGAGGAGGAGGGCAATTAGTGGTTGTGGGAATAAGGTGCAGAAATGCTTCGTGGGTAAGAAAGTCCGGGTTATGGGCATTAAAAGGAATGTTAAAAGACAGAAGAAGTCTTATGAGCAAATAGAAACTACAAATAGAAAGTAAAACAGAACTACAAATAGAAAAACACAACTGTGAAACACAAAACACACCGTAAGTACAAAACGCAACGGCTAAAAAGTTTTGCCGTTGTGTTTTTTTTAATTTGCCGTTGTGTTTTTTTTAATTTGCCGTTGTGTTTTTTTTAATTTGCCGTTGTGTTTTTTTAATTTGCCGTTGTGTTTTTTTTCATTTGCCGTTGTGTTTTTTTAATTTGCCGTTGTGTTTTTTTTTAATTTGCCGTTGTGTTTTTTTAATTTGTCGTTGTGTTTTTTTAATTTTTTTTTCTTTGATTTGTTGTGGTGTTTTCCACCGTAGTTTTGTCTTCATAAAACAAAAGCTTTTTTTGCACATCTATATTTCAAATCCGTGCGTTGCTTGCGTCAACACTGACTTGTCCTACGTGGTGCATCGCTACATTTGTTTGGCTTCATCCGCTTTTCAACAGCAAAGACGGCGCGAAACCAAGTCGGTGTGGGTGACTGTTCTCCTGCACGGAACAAAACCAAATGGTGACCCACTTGTACATTCAATCCTCCATTGTGCTACAACTCCCACACCTCTCGGGTTAGACACGGACGCCGTGGGAAATTAAACGGATTTAAAGGAAATTGATTCACTTTACAGGAAAGGACGGTCGAAATTAGCGTAGAAGTCAAAACGCGCGCGCGTGGGAGATGGCACCAAAATGTCCCTTTGGTATGACTCAGCACTTACACACACACACACACACACACACACACCTTGTGGGGTTTTAATTATTCAAAGCATCTTCATTTTATGGTCCTCTGCTCTGTCCCCCCAGATTAGACGAAGGTCTGCAATGAAGTGGCAACTTTTAATACTGTAGAAGTCTCTCGGCGTCCGGCTGCTGCTGCTCATAGCTCGGCCTCGTGCGCAGGAACGAGTCCTTGAGCTACAGATTAAACTCTCTGGACCGTTCCCAATTAAACATCAAAGAAAAGACGGTGATAAAGACATTTTCTTTTTTTCCCGCTCGGGGCTTTTGAAACTCTCTGTTCGAGTTCCGGTCTGATGAAGAAGAAGAAAAAAAAATGGCTAGATAGTAAGATTTGTCTCACGTCTGAGAGCTCTTCCGTCTTTTGTTCATGCGCCGGCGGTCGGACTTTGCAGATACGTCCGCAGCTGCGTGTTTGCTGAATCGTTTTGAAGGAATTCTCATAATCTTTTTAACAATCTGCCCAGGCGCCGGAGGTTGGTCTCCCCGGAGCTCGGACAGGTACCAGTGGCTGGAGGTGGACCTGGGCGGCCGCACGCAGATCACGGCCGTCGCCACGCAGGGTCGCTACGGCAGCTCCGATTGGCTGACGGCCTACCTGCTGATGTTCAGCGACACGGGACACAACTGGAAGCAGCATCGGCAGGAGGACAACATCGGGGTGAGCGAGCCGCGCGCGGGAAGTTATCCTCGTCGGAACATTACAGCAATAATGTGAATTGAAATGTTAAAACACAAACAATGAACCAGGGCATGAAGCTGTTAGGTGATGTTTCTGGTGACACGTAACATCTTTCAGTGTCTTCAACTGAAATAATGAAGATGGATCTTGATTTTGTGGTTGAATTGACAGCGGAAGTCGAGAGAAGCTCAGAATAAAAGTAAGCTCCGTAAGTCTCCAGACGAGTTCTTCCACTGCCTGACCAAAACCCTCTTAGAGGAATCATCATCTCACATTCTTTCTCCTCGTACAGACAGGAAAAATCCTCCGTGACAAACGGTTTTTCGGTTTAAAACCGACGAGAGGTACGATTCTCCCGGTGAGCGCAAATCCGACGTCAGCCTCCGGCTTCCCCCCTCGGAGAACGGGAGGAACAGGCTTCTCGCGGCTTACAAAGCTTGTTGATTTCACACTCGGCATAAATCAGGATAAACCCGCGGCGTGCCTCTCCAAGAGTCCCTCTGAAGGCGCCGCATATTAGTCGGCATGGTTTCACTGCGGCTTTCGCCGGGGAGGCGGAGAGAGTCGACAGCTGAGCCGCTTCATCAGTCACAATTCCTCCCGGACCCTCTCGCTTCCCTTTAAGCTTAAGAGGCCAGAAGTTTGGGAGCCTGAGTAATTTCTCCTCCTTCTCTCTCTTCACATCTGCCACAAAGGAGTGCGAACGGGCAGATGGTGTTTGGAATATATATATATATATTCTTTTTCTAACCAGGGAATAAATGCCTAAGTGTTAATGGAGGTGAAGGGGATTGGAAGAACATCACACGATTCCTTACAGCGCAGATTCTGCTGAGTGTCATCCTGAAACGCAAATATGGCACAGCCAGACACTGGCTGTTGAAAAGTTTAGGTGTGGAGTTCGAGCTAATCCACGTGGGACACATTGACCTTTGCGGATTTAGTTGAGTAAGACCTCGCGATGGAAAAATTGAGCTCTGGTTGCGGCCGTGTTCTTGGGCCCCAACCAGCTAAGAGATCGCAACGCGATTGGCTGCACGCTCTTCTTCTTCTTCTTCGTCTTCGTCGGTTTCTTTAACGGCGGTCGCCGACCGGCGTAACAGGCGCATTAGCGGCGCCTTCTGCTCCGGAGTTTTCCCCTTTGTCCCTTGACAGTGGCAGATGTTAAAAAGTGGCGGAAAAGCGAAAGAGGAGCGGTAGATGAAGTGACTTTTTCCTTGTAGCGACGACAACTAACCCATAGCACAACCCGAACCCTAACCAGACCAAACGCTGCATTTAAATGCTTTAAAAGTGCAAAATCAAAGAAAATATCGGAGGCGTTCCGCCGTCTGCGGCGGACCGACGAAGGAACTCATTCTCATCCGGTCGTCGGTACCGTGTGTCCTCGGTTCACAGACAAATTCATGCAGTTGTTGAATCGGACCGTGGACGTCTTGAGCAGAAGTAGTTATGAAGGATTTCTGGTTCGCTATGCACCTCATAATAATTAAGACGGTCGCGTTTTCCAAACTGAAACTGTGAGCAGCGGCCGTGCCGACGTCTCAATTTTCTCTCTCTCGGCCTGCAAAACGTGTTTGTACCATTGATTCCCGTCTCGTAACTGTCTTGCTCTTTTGTGGAGCCGTTCATTCTGCTGC
Organism: Scophthalmus maximus; assembly: GCF_022379125.1. NCBI lineage: Eukaryota > Metazoa > Chordata > Actinopteri > Pleuronectiformes > Scophthalmidae > Scophthalmus > Scophthalmus maximus. The sequence goes on along the minus strand of NC_061524.1, from coordinate 2,386,336 downwards.
CAGAGGAGGTCAATAAAAGGGATTTGTTGCGCGACAGAGCTTATAAACTATACGGCGGCTTCCTCTATCTGGACTCCCTGTCCGTTTCCTCGCAGGTCAGGACAGTCGGCTGTTCGTCAGCGGTGCAATAGAGACGCTGAAGTTGAATGTAGGCGGAACGTTTGTAAGCTGTTTCTTTACTCTTGGTGATTTGATTGGAGATTCACCCTTTGAAGGACTCAATACCTCGACTCAGGCCATGTTACCAAGAGCCAGAGCAACTCAACCACGCCAGGCGTCGCTCCTCTCATCCTCCTCTGTGGAGGTTATGGGAATCAAAGCTCCGCCGTTCAAAGCCGTGAGATTAGTGTAACGCAGGGTGACGTGTGGTTCCGGGTGATAAGTCAACATCTCCGAGGAAGTTCCACACGGTAGGGCGGCAATACATGCAGATGTGCAAGAAGAGGAGCTAGAAAGTTCTGAAGGAGGACGACACTCACCCAGCCGTGTTACGTCCTTCTGCACACAGAATATATTTGAATAAGCGGTAAAAAAAAACAGAATGACGAGCCGGAAAAACAGAATGAAGTTTAAGAGCAAAAGAGAAAAGTGTTGAGATTCGAAAAGAAGAAGAACCTGAAAACCAAGTGCATTTTCTCTACTATTTAAAAAGAAGGACATAAACGGGGGGTTACGATCATTGCCCCATCTTGAAGGTAAAAATAAATCCCCCCACAAAGATTGTTCCAGGATCAGAGAGGTTAATAAATGTTCCTCTCCGTGGACCGAGTGTTTACCAAATCGCCCTATAACACCTATAACACTACACCTCTAGTGCTGCACAAATCAAATTTTCTACCTGATTGAGAAGCCGCTCAGCAGGAACGTCGGCCTCCGTCTCCACAATTTTCCCTTCATTAAGATGCAAAAACAAAAAAAAAAAAGAAAAGACGCGTCCCCTCCTCGCAAGGCGCCTTGGGGGTCCCGCCGCTCGGCTTCGGTGAGCAGGTGGAAGAAGAACACGTTCACCTGTTCGGTCGCGAGCTCCAGCGCGATGAAGATCCACCGGGAGACGCGCCTCAGCTCCCTTTGCGGCGTCGCTCACGAGGTAGAGGCGGGCGAGTGCATTGACCATGTCACCTTTTTCTTCCTTCCTCTTCAGGCCTTTGCAGGAAACAGCAACGCAGACAGCGTCGTGCAGCACAAGCTCCGGCATCCGGTGATCGCCCGCTACGTCCGCCTCTTCCCGCTCGACTGGAACCCCCACGGTCGGATCGGACTCCGACTGGAGACCTACGGATGTCCTTACGGTCAGTTCTGGGTTTTTTAGTCATTCATTTTTTGGGGGGATTTGGATCACTACCAAACGAGATGTCTGTGGAGATTCTCATTCGTCCAGGTCATAGTTATTGAGGTTCGGAGGGTTTTGAAAAGCCTGGGACCCAGACGAATTCTGGGAGCTCATTCAATTCACTCCGCCAGACTCACGTTCTGGATCTCCTCCATTTGGAATGGGATGTGGCACCGGCAGAAAACTCTCCGGTCCAATCGCAAACGATTATCTGACAACGGGCGGGGTTTATACCACGACGTGGAGGGAAGCAACCTTTGTAAACCACCAAGATGGCTGCCGCCGATGAACGAGCATTTGACTTTAAAAAAGTACCGATATTTACCCATTTCTCCCACAAACCCCCCCCCCCGTCAATCTCTCGTTCACAGACATCGTCTGCTCTCTGCTCTGGTCTGTCACTCAACAGATGTCACATGATTCGTCTCACTGGTTGTAGTTTCTATCCAATTGCGTCCCGAGGGCATTTTGGTCTGCGTCCGTTGTGGCGTTACGCCTCTTGGAAATGGAAAATGAACCCAGAGGTCCCAGACTCATACGCATTTTAAGTAGAAGTCTGGATACGCCAGGCTAACAACACTAGTTACCATGTCAGCAAATAGCATTTGATCAGAACCGAAATCCAGATGACTTGTTTGCTCTATGGATGACCTCCTACCCCTGAACCGAGTTAGAGAGAACAAGTTGGAGGAAGGCAGTGGATCAGGGTTGACATGTGACAGACATGTGGGAGCCAACATGGCACCTGCTGGCCAGGTGAAGAAAGGCCAGGCCGACCGAGAGGAGGCAGGAGAGGACATGTGGCCATGACAGAAACAGAAAAAAAGCTCGCCTCTTCCTTTTATATCTCGCCGCTTCGGCTGAGGAGGTTTCGTCTCGAGAATAAAGAAGTGAAACGTCAGTCAGAAGTCGACCCAGTGTGAAAAGTTAATCAGTTCTTCTGCTGCTCGCAGACAAGCTCCTGCACAGGCTTGTCATGCAAGTCCACGATGAAGTGAAATGTTAATAACAAAATGTAAAAAACTGTTTTAACTCTAAAAAAAAAAATATCTCGTATATATAAATAAAAAGAAACACTTGTGCAAGAATCAATTATCTTTGAAAGGAACAAATGTGTGTGGCTCCTCTGTTGGTTTTCGGGTTGATTTAACGGTTTCTTTCAGCTCAGAAGAAATGGGATTTAATTAGACTCTGAGGACGCTGGCAACACTTCCTGGTTTCATCCAAAAGGTGAAGAGAAAGAGAGACGAAAAAAGCCTCCTTGGCTTTGACTTTTGTATAATTAAATGTGGGGGTTTGTACGGTTTCCCAGCTGGAAAAAAAGGTCCAAATGCACTGAATGCTTCAGATGACATTTCTAATTTGATGCTTCAATAGTGACACTGTAGGCGGGAGATGTGCGTTGTCAGCGCCAAGATGAGCAACGGTTAAGGGATATTTCTTTTGGAGCGACACGAAAGATGCTCCGTCGTCTGTAATCCGCTTTTCTCGTATTCCGATACCGGCGTGAAGGTGAGCTTCGTGACTCATCGCTCACGCGGCGAACTCTCCTGCGATTGGTTCATGGTTCAAAAATCAAACATTATGATAATGCAAACTGCAAACTGCACAGATCTTTTGTCATTGTTGAAGACCAGAACAACTGAGACGATGATGGTGGAGACAAATCAAGTTAACACCGTGTAAAATAAGTTCAGGTATACAGAGCATTAGATTGCATCTTGTTGAATTAAAGTTAGAAAGGTGTGTGTGTGTGTGTTTGCCTGTGCGTGAGTACGTGCGTGTGTGTGTATTTAATAACTCAATTTAATCAGGCATGGACGGATTTTCACCAAACTTGTTGGGCCTATTAAGATAAAATAAGAATCCTTTATTTGTACCACAATGGGGAAATTTAGGTTTTATAGCAACAAGGTGGATTGCGGAAATTTAAATAAGCAATAAGAAAATGTTAATACATAAAATATAAATACCATATACAGATCAGCAGTAACAATAATTCCACATGGAGTATGAAATATTGCACGGCCGGTAATTGCAATGTATCCACGTCATAATAGGACTAGAGAGACGACGGGAAGTTCATATTAATGCATGAACTTTTGCAAACAATTAGATTAGATTAGATTTTTATACATCCCCAATGCTTTTCATTGAAATTGACATCATCGAATTAAGTGTATATGAAAAATAAGCTAATTTCAAAAGATCAAACTTCACCAAAAAACACAAATAAAAACTTTTAAACCCGCAGCCAATTAACTTTTCTATCTTTTAAAGAATCCAGAATGTTTTCATAGTTTTGTTTGTTTGTTTATGTAAAGTTTGAAGGTGCAGAGAAATGTATGATGATGAGAATCCTTGTGTTGGCTTTGGATCCGAGTCGTCTCTGAACAATATGCCGACGGCTCCATCGGGACGGAGGATTTAGAGAAGAGATTTGAATGGATGTGTGTTTAGAGAAAACGCCATAAATTGTGAGAGAGATCTTCAAGGACGAAGGGAGAATCTAAACTTTGGTGAATCAGCTGCGCGACCTTCTGCGACTCATTCAGAGCATCTGCATTATGGCTTTTACTTCGCTGAATGTATATTTGCGTTGGTAAAAAAAAATTCTGAGCACGGTTCAATTTTTTAGTTTTGAACGAGTGAGTAAAGTGTGTTTTTGTTATTTTCCCCAGACTCTGACGTGGTGAGCTTCGACGGCCACAGCAGCTTCCTCTACCGGTGGAGTCCCAGGCCGAGGCAGGCGACCAGGACAAGCATCTCCCTGAAGTTCAAAACCCTGAGGAATTCTGGGACTCTGCTCCGCGCGGAGGGGCGGAGCGAGCACAGCCTCACGCTGGAGTTAGAGAAGGGGAAGCTTCTGGTTGTCCTGCGAAAAGGTAAAACCTCTGAAATACTTGTACATGTAGCAACTTTACATGAAAAACCTACGTCCTGTCGTCATCACCTACGTGGGCTGTGTCCCTGACACTTGACTCCGATTGGTTTGTAGACGGGCGTGCGTCTGACGGGGCTCAGCCCTATTCCCTGTTTCTATGAAATTTCCCCCCCGCATCAAAATTGGACTCTATGTTAGGTTGAGGGAACATAGGGTTGAGGGAACATAGGACTGAGGGAACATAGGGATGAGGGAACATAGGGTTGAGGGAATCTAGGGTTGAGGGAACCTAGGCCTAAGGAAACATAGGGTTGAGGGAACCTTGGGTTGAGGGAACCTAGGACTGAGGGAACATAGGGATGAGGGAACATAGGGTTGAGGGAATCTAGGGTTGAGGGAACCTAGGCCTAAGGAAACATAGGGTTGAGGGAACCTTGGGTTGAGGGAACCTAGGACTGAGGGAACATAGGGTTGAGGAAACATAGGGTTGAGGGAACCTAGGGTTGAGGGAACCTAGGACTGAGGGAACATAGGGTTGAGGAAACATAGGGTTGAGGGAACCTAGGGTTGAGGGAACCTAGGACTGAGGGAACATAGGGTTGAGGAAACATAGGGTTGAGGGAACCTAGGGTTGAGGGAACCTAGGACTGAGGGAACATAGGGTTGAGGAAACATAGGGTTGAGGGAACCTAGGGTTGAGGGAACCTAGGACTGAGGGAACATAGGCCTAAGGAAACATAGGGTTGAGGGAACCTAGGGTTGAGGGAACCTAGGCCAACGCTCCTGTCTGACGTTGGCGTGTTGTCATTTCGGCGGGAAGCCTTTTCCGCTCTGCCGTCCTCGCGTGTCTTCTTTCTCTCTCTCATCGTCTCAGAAAACGTGACATGCATTTCTGCATTTTAATGCGTTTTCTAAAAGTTTACTTTTTATTGTTTCGTCGGAGGAAATTACAGTGAAATATTTTGTCTCCTCCTTCCCCAAGGTTCATCTTTACACTTCTTTTTAATTTTCCTTCTTCTATGATAGCTAGCCGCCTCAACTTCCTGTAATTGGTCCAAACGTTGGAACCATCCCCCCCAAAAAAGACCCCAAAACATCCCAGAGGTTTTCACACTGCTAACAAAAACAGAACCATGGATCAGTTTGATCCTGACCTAGACCGACTCTCTTGGTCGGACCGAATGTTGGTACATTGGTCCAGACCGTGGTCCGAGGAACCTTTCACACCTGCAATTTTTGTTTCCGACCAAACTGAAAAGTCCGAAGGTCCAAACGAGGTAGATGTGAAAGCGCCCCTAAGTGAACTTTTTATCAAGTTTGTTCCCAAAGAATCTTTCCATCTCCGCAGACTGACTCGTCAATGTCTGAGTCTCCGCTGAGAGGGGACGGGGATTATGTCACCGGGCCGAGCAGTTCCTGCTCGTGATAACGCGCTTTTCATTAGTCTGCGGCTTGTGCGTCTGACAACACGTCTCAACAAGCCGAGAGGTTGCCAAACCGCAGCGGCCATTTTATTGCTCTCGCAGCATTTCAGCGGCGGGGGGGGGGGGGACAGTATCGAGGTGTTTGCTGACCACCAGTCTCTCTTCTTATGCTGGTGCCATCGACTCACTGTATATGTGCTGTATTCGGTTAGAACGCTGAATTAATGCAGTATTCCACTTTACTTTCACACCTTCAGTTGACATGCAGAACTCCTCAGCCTTTGATGATGGTTGCACTAAGCTTACTCTGAGGAGAGCTTTTCTCAAAGGCAGGAAAAAGACAACCCTGATTGGTTACTGCCTTCAGGGTTTTTTCTCAGATGGGATTCAGATTTAATAATCCCAACACAAAGTGCCTTCTGCCTCCAGAAGGTGTGAGGTCGGAAAGACGCCGGCATGTAGGAGGATTAAAGACTGTTCCTGGGATGTTCTGTATTTTTTGGAATTCTCATTCATCATAAACCTTTTCAAGTGGTAACACAAATTTAAAGTATGAACCTGAATATGAGCATAATATGTCACCTTTAAAAGGGTATTTAATATCAACTCTCTTCTGTCTAGTTCTTGTTTTTTTGCCACGCCGGTCGTCTTCCTGCTTTAATTTGCTGCCTGCGTGACATTTCTCTCTGCCTCCTCAGCCTCTCGCCTTCACATTCGTCTTCTTCTTCTTCTGCCTTTTCCGCTTCCATAGTTCTTCCGTTTGTAATTTATCTTTCGCCCTTTGAATATTTGCCATCGCATTTCTTTTGCTCTCCATCCTTCATAAGTTTTCAGATTGAGTTAGTTATGTATTTACCTCCCACCACTGGCTGCTCCGTTGTGTCTCTTTCTTGGTTTTTGTTCTTCCCCACACTTCCCTACTTCTCGTTAGGCATTTTTCCATCCAAACACTTTATTACTGAGGTCAACGGGCCTGGGACAAATTGCAGTGGATCGTTTCATTAGATGTAATAGCTTATTTCTGTGAGCCAGAATACTGGGTGCGTGGTTTCATATTATGTTAATGTTTGATTGCTTTTCATATGAAGATATCTTGAACAAAATACATACACTTTGGCTCAATTCCTCAGCATGATGCATCAAAGTTCATGGATCTTCAAATACAAACTCAAACTGTACAGATGTTAATTATGGAGAATGACACACGTGACCTTTGTTGCGAACCCCTTCAGGCACATGTTACAATCGGTTTCAAGATAGAAAACATAAGAAATGTTAATGTTTCTACACAGAATATACATAGAAACAAGTCAGAATGGAACAACAGAGAAACACAGACCAGGTATGTGAGCTCTTGAGGTGCTGAGGTCGTCTCTCTCTCTCTCTCTCTCTCTCGTCTTTTACATCCAGCAGAGTGAACGTGAGCGACGACCTGACCCGCAGAAAAGGTCTCACCTTCGTCCCGAAGGAAGCTGATGAGTTTCACGTAGAAGCTGCTGAAATAGAGAAGATTGATTTGCGGTTGTTTTTAAAAAAAAAAAAAAAAAAAAGTGCTTGTGCTGGAGGCTCAGTTCCTGCAGGAGCCTTCGTCATCGGCCTCAGAGGTCTGGTCTTCCTCTGTTTTGATATTTCCAAGAAACCTTTTGTTTTCCTTCTTTTAAACATTCCTACGTTCATACAGTAATATAAGGAAATGCTCCTGGTGACTTGGGAAGCAGAATGTCGCGGGACAAACGAGGAACAGATGACTCAGTCCGGATACGGTCCGTCGGCTCGGTTGTCACGGTGAAGCGGTATTGAAGCGTTCCATACGGCCCCGTCGACTTACCCCCCTGATTGCGCGCGTCGTTTCAATTAGCTGCCGCCGAGCGGGGATGTAATGACAAGGCTGAAACGTGCCAGCAGTCTGTCATCTGACGAGACCTGTCAGTGTCTCGCCGACAGAATCAGATCCCGAGTGGCGGTGAAGAGCCCTGATGCAGGAGCAGACGGATGACGATGAGGTGATATTGCCTCGGGGGTATGGGGGGGGCTTTCTGGAAGACTCGAGAGTTAGGTGGGGAAGCTCAGAGAGTTTCCGTGAAGAAACCAGGAGAGATTCTGAAGACCACAAAGGGGGAAATTCCCCAAAAAGTGTTTTCGTTAAGTCCCAACGACACGAGGAGCACGAACATTATCCTCGTGGATACCGGATCTACTGAGCTAGTGGAGCTGAGAGAGTTTCAGACTTTCCTTATGTCTGCAGGGTTTGAAGTAATCTGCACCTTATTAGAAACAACTCGTGTTTATAACCTGCCTGAAGATTAAAAACGTGGCCTGCGGACTTTTTGTGGTAAAAGAAACAAAGAGTGTCTGTTTACAATCAGGGTTTATCACCAGAAAACCTTGGTAAGGTCCAACAAATGTGACGGATATGTTTCCTTCCCTTTGGAAAACATTTGAAAAGTGAATGTAAATGCTGTAAATATTATATCAACATATTTTTTAGGCCTACCAATATACTATGATCCAGATTTTGCTGATATTTTCAGTATCAATGTGACTTACAGTAGAAAAAATATGTTTTGTTATATTGATAGACAGGGTTGGGTCCATTATTTTGAAATGTACTCAGTTATTGATTACAAAGTACATGACAATTTGTGGAATCAGTAACTTAATCCATTGGATTCCACAAAAAAACAGAATCTGAATACTTTTGGATTACTTCAAAATCCAAAATTGCAAATATTCCACTTTTTACCACAAAAATGGACGAAAGCACAACATTTTGAGTTCCACAGATTAATCTTCAACAAAAATATTTTCAACATAAATACAATGCATTTAGCATATTCAGCATTTACAAAAGAGAACCCCCAAAAAACATTATCATTATCCATAAATCATAGAAAAATAAAATAAAACATGAACAAAACTGGCAACCTGAGAGGGGTAATGTACACAGTATATATATATATATATATATATATATATATATATATATATGAATGTCATTTTAAAATTGCCAACACAATTAAGTAATCCTTGAGACCTTGACAATGTATTTATGATCTAATTACAATTTTTTTCCAAATCTGATTATGGTTACCTCTTTTTTGTAATCCGATTACATAAACCAGATTACATGTCGTCAGTATGAGTCTGTCTGCACTTCAGCACGTTGTCCCTTTTTTGCATTTGCTGCAGACCGGAGGGTTACGTACAGTAACCTCCAGGAAGCAGCGTTGCGATCAAAGATTCAGTCCGCGTGTCAGTGTGACGACTAAATACACTTTGACTTTGTCTTCATCTTTCCCTCCACGCTGTCGTTCACACATCGGCCCGCTGATCGATGATGATTGACTGCGCTCCCCCTCCTCCCCCGTCTCTCGCCTCTCCCTCTGCTCCGCCAAGTATCCGTCTGATGGATCAACGATGATTGACGACTGAACACGTTGGACTCTGTCTCTCTCTCTCTCTCGGCGTCGCCTTCTTTTCCTTCTCTTGCCGTGCAGACGACGCCGTCGCCTTTTTGAACAATGTCTAATTCATTTTTAATGAGCGGAGCACTTTGAGCTCCATCCTCACATCTTCTCTCTTGGCTCGGCTGAAGCGCCGTCACCACGGGCCAAACGCTCGAGGCCTCTTTCTCTTCTACCCTTTCATAGTTCATGTGTGGAACCTCAATGGGTTGTCGGTTGGTCGATCTGGTTCTGGTTCTGAAACCTAGAATGACCTCTCTTCGCCTTCCTCCCCGCGTGTGTCGCAGGCGCCGGCTCCTCCTCTCCGGACGGCCGGCACCGCCTGGTGTCTCTGGGCAGCCTGTTGGACGACCAGCACTGGCACCGGGTCGCGGTGGAGCATCACGGCGACCACCTCAACCTCACCGTGGACGGGAGCACGGCGTGGGTGCAGATCCCGCCCGGGTTCACCCTCTGGGACCACGACCAGGTAGGGGGGTGTGTGTGTGTGTGTGTGTGTGTGTGTGTGTGTGTGTGTTGTGTGTTTGTTAGTGTGTGTTGCTCACGAACAACACAAAAAAACACTCTCACACACATTCCTGCTTTTCCTTCCATCTCTGTACGTGTCTGAACGCTCGCCGTCCGTCCCGTGCAGATGAGCGTGGGAGGCGACCGGGGCCTCGCCGCTCGCGGTGCCGTCGGGTCGGACGGGAATTTCTGTGGCTGTTTGGAAAACGTCCGTTACAACGGCGTGAACCTGGTGGACCTCGCCAGGCAGAGCGACCAGCGGGTCACCGTGAAGGTGAGCGAGCGCACTCTGAAAAGTTCACACACACACACACACACACACACACACACACACAATAACCTGGAGCTGCATCCGCTGGTGTTTCTGATCTGTTTGAACTTTAACATCACATTTTGGTCCATCAGCAACAACTGCAATATTTCAACAAATACAGGATTATTGTATTCACAATGTGAAAGGACATTTGGCAACTACTGTACAGTACCTTGGCAACAAGGAAGAAGTCGTTTTTACTTTGAAATACTACAGTGAAGTCTAGCGTTCAATTAATGGAATGATATATTGTGTTTAAAAAATTTTTTTTATTGAGAGTGGAGTCAATATGCGTAAGCAAGAATGTACTGTAAATATTAGATTTAATAGTGAGTATATGAATAAATGCGACAAATAGATAGGTGGTGAATATACAAAACTAATACAGCAACCATTCTCATTTTAAGATCTGTGGGGTAAAAGAAGTACCGTAACAGTAGATATATATGTATATATATGTATATATATATATATATACATGTACATAAAAGGAAAAAAAATCAACCCACCCTCAGTTATAAACTTCAGCTGTAAAGTACTTGTAACAACCCCCATCACATAAATGTAGTGAAGTAAAAAGTAAAATATCTGCCCATAAAGTATTCAATGGAATAACCCAAGTGAAGTACAAATAGTTTATTAAGATCAGTGTGTAAGTTATGAACTTTCCATACAAAAATACTAGTTTTCAACACACAGTCTAAATGACACATAATAACATACAACATAAGGTACTTATATATGTCGGCGGTAACCATATCACCATGTGTACGGGTCCGTTTTTTTTCAGAATCATAAAGGTAAAAGCTGAAGATTAAATTGAGAGCAAATAAAATGTACAATTACACTAAAGAATTGCAGTGTCAAGACTCCTTGCTGTCATTCCCTCTTGCACGTGAAGACACGTACCATCTCCTCTGGATCTCTGCGTCGCTCTCTCCTCTTCGAGCCTGCGTCACTTTAACAGCCCCACAAAGAGCTTTTTCTACATTCCATCATGTGTCCGCTCGCCTCATACTGTACTTCACTGAGAATAGAAGCTCAGTGGGTTTACTGTAATTGCCCCTTTTCAAAGAGTACGAGAGAGAGAGAGACGACCAACTGCTGCCAGTTATTTAATTGCCGCCTTATTTCTCGCTCTTCTTTCTTCCCAAGTTTCTCCTCTTCGTCCTCCGTGACCTCAGAGAACTGTTGGGCGACATTGGTTCCGTCAGCCTGAGCCGTTGATGCTTATTCTGAGCTCGGCTATTATCATTATGGTAATGCAGTTTAAGGAGACTCTGCCGATTAGATCTTTCGCCGCCACGCAGCCTCGGAAATGTATTGATATTCATGCATTATCATGTTTTCCCTCATTTCGCTATAACAATTTCTCTCTCTCCGTGTCTTCCCCCTCTCCGTCTCCTGCGCTCCATCTGTCTCAGGGCAATGTGACCTTTTCCTGCGTCGAGCCCGTTTTCGTCGCCATGACGTTCACCGGCCCCCAGAGCTTCCTCCGGTTGCCGAGGGCGACGGGCGGGCCGCCGCCGGCGCCGCCGGGCGTGGCGGTGGCGCTCCAGTTTCGCACGTGGAACAGGGCGGGGCTGCTGCTGACCTTCGACCTCCCGAGCGGCGGCGGCGGCGCCGTCTGGCTGTACCTGAGCAAAGCCGCGCTGCGCCTGCGCGTCCACAAGCCGGGCAGGGCGCCGCTGGAGCTCAGCGCCGGTCAGTCCGACCACCAAGTGTCTCCATCTTGTGTGCAGTTACATCTCATCCTTTTCAAATGACGGGCAACAATACAATTGTCGACTAAGAGGAATATCTGGATTTTGGTCGTGTTATGGTTCTGTGTCTAGTTTCGGACCCTAAAGATGGAAAACCAGGAAGATGAGACAAGAAAAAAGTTTCAAAGTGTTTAATAAAACTGGTTTTCCGAAGAACCTGCATCCAGGAGGCCGGCTGAGCAAGGCAGGGATTCTGACCCGGATTCATTCAAAGGAATCTGACTTAAGAACGAGGATGAAAAGGACGAAATTTAAAAGTCCAGATGGTCGAGGTCGTGTTTCTTATCGCCTGTGTGTGTGTGTGTGTGTGTGTGTGTGTGTGTGTGTGTGTGTGTGTGTGTGTGTGTGTGCGTGCGTCGCCAGGCTCGGCTCTGAACGACGGGCAGTGGCACTCGGCGGCGCTGGTCTCCAGACGAGGACATCTGAGCGTCGCCGTGGACGGAGACGAAGGGAGCGCGGCCGGTCGCGCCAGTCCCTCGTTTGACGTCACCGCCGCTCAACTCTTCTTCGGCGGTGAGGACGAAAGAGCACTCGCAGAACATTTGAACTAGTCAGTACCATGGTTGTTGTTTTCCGTTGTTATGAAAACAGTTGCTTTCGGTTTCCTCTCGTGCGCAGGTTGCCCCGCAGAAGGGAGCGGCCACGAGTGTTCGAACCCCTTCGACGCGTTCCAGGGCTGCGTGCGTCTGCTGACCGTGGACGACCAGCGGGTGGATCCGATCGAGGTGCAGCGGAGGCTGATCGGCAGCTACGGTCACCTGCAGATCGACGTGTGTGGCATCATTGACAGGTCAGACGAGGAGACGTCGTAGGCTCACATTCAGGTTCATCCTTTTAATTTGGGTAATTACTTGAAAAGGTTCACATGTTCAGTGAACGCATCAGTTTCCTGCGGCTCCTCTTTCACAGCCTCTGTCTAAAACACTTGGTTTTTAGCTGCTGTCTCTTTAAGGCCCCTCCCCCCAATCGAGCCCACTGTTGTCATTGGTCAACCAGCTTCAGCACATATAGGAAGTTCTTTCGCTCTTGCTTTACCCGACTTTGTTTGGGGGGGGGGGGGGCTTGTCCAGACTGGCCTCGATACACACCTCACGTACTTCCGTAAAATTGTGATGTCACCATGTTACGGAAGTATCGTCCGGACGACTGACGAGGCGTTCAGGAGCATCAGGAGCAGAGTTCTCTGTCATGGAGAGGATCTCCCTTTTACTTTCCGCTTGTTAACTTTGCAGACATTTTACATTCACAAAAAAACAGTAACACACGAGAGGAAAGGGAAAAACTGGAGAGAAAAAAAAATTACAATGTCTCCTTTAATTCATCACATACACATTATTCTCTGGGCCAAACTTTGCGTGTCAGGAGGCTATTGTCAGAAAAAGAGGATGCAATGTTGTTAAAGTTCTTTTGTGAATCCTCTTTGTTAATCTCCCCCGGAGGCTCTGTGACTGGTGTCTTGTGAAATTGGGTTACGTATGGATTATTAGACAGCGGTGGATTGGGTACAGAGTAAAAAAAAAAATTATGGCAACGCGTTTCTCTGCCAGGAAAAAAAAACAATCGTGTTACTTTTCTTTTGGTCATCTAGCATCATGTGAGGTGGAGCTTCTCTCTCTCACACGGGTCTAATGCGGTTTTGTTTTTCTTTGTTCCTTGAAAATGTGATTTATTTGTGGAACACACACACACACACACACACACACACACACTCACTCACTCACTCACACACACACACACACTCACTCACTCACTCTCACACACACACACACACACACACACACTCACTCACTCACTCACTCACTCACTCACTCACACACACACACACACACACACACACACACACACACACACTCACTCACTCACTCACTCACACACACACACACACTCACTCACTCACTCACTCTCACACACACACACACACACACACACACACACACACACACACACACTCACTCACTCACTCACTCACTCACTCACACACACACACAAACACACACACACACACACTCACTCACTCACTCACTCACTCACTCACACACACACACACACACACACACACACACACACACACACTCACTCACTCACTCACTCACTCACTCACTCACTCACACACACACACACACACACACACACACACACACACACTCACTCACTCACTCAGAGTTATTGCTCAGCGGGGACCTGAGAGAGAAAACATCGTCTTTCTGCTACCCGTGTTTTATCTGCCTGGCGCCCGACCAACGGTTTTGTCTCAGCGTGTCTGCGTTTGGAAAAATTATGGAATATTATGTTGCAAAGTTTTACCATCAGTGGACTGGAGTGATATTGGCACGTTTGAAATGGATTTCTGGTTCTGGCCTCAGCTTTCTGCTGTTCTGGAATTCTTGTTGCCAGATGATAATAATCATCATTTTCACCATCTTTGTTATTGTTCTGGTTCTGCTTTTCAAGAGAGACGGAGTTCCCCCAGTTATTGTGCATGAGGCAGGACATGACATCAACCCCCCCCTAAAGAAAACCAAAAACGTATCACTGTAAAGCTGTTTTCAGACATGAACTCCAAGAAATGTCCGGAAAAAATTGGGTACGGATTCTTTCTGGAGTTTGCCTTTTTTCCGTAGACGCGTTCACAACAACAAGAAATTTTTCCCGGGAATATTCTGTGCAAAGAAAAAAGTATTTATCGTCACGTCCCTGTGCCGGACATTAACACACGCCCCCCTCGCTCGCCGTGACTTTTTCCCCAAAATGTTCCTGCCGTTTTCTCACATGGGGCATTTTTACGTAAGCAGGAAAAGTTCCGGAAAATGTCCGTATCAATAATTGCAGACATTTGCGTTCTTACATCCAGCGCCTCCAGAAAAGTTGAGGAAAGTGTCTGGAGCACGCCGGTACGTACTCGGACTGTCGGCAGAGAAACAAATGCTGCTTGATATTAAAACGCTGCTGAACAGACACAAATATTACTGTACACTTAGAAAACAGATTAGCGCGGAATCAATACCGTGGACATTTCCGCGCCATCCAATAGTGGAGATGGCGTCTCGTACGTCTCCTTTCTTTCCCTGTCTACAGAAGATGTCAACGTTAGACCGTTTCTTTTCTTCTCCAAATGATTAGAGCCCCATCGATAAATGACGGCAGATGTACATATTATCCACCAAGCAGCACTTTCTTTCAATAAAATGTGGAGTCGGAAAATTGATTTTCGCTCCTGAGCCGCCTGACTGTTCACATCTGTGCCGACTCAATCGATGAAACTCTGTGGCTTCAAATCGATCACGTGGCACTTTTGCCAGATATGAATATTTTCCCCCGTAAACAAGGAAACGATGGACGTGCCAGGATTCATAACGGATGCGTTCAAAAAGCACAGAGCGCTGGAGGTCTTTTCAGGGACAGTGCTGCAGCTGCCTCCGTGACGACTTTTTCTTTGACTCTCGGATTGAGAAAGAGAAAAGAATATTGGTGATAAAAAACAGAAGTTTTGCGTCTGACACGTCTGCCTCCTCCATCCTGACGTACGCCTGACGTTCAGAAGTGGGGGAAAAAGGATAATGAGTTGAGGTGGGGAGAGTTTTGCTCAAATGTGTTTAGAATAGAATTGAATAGAATAACCTTCATTTGGAACATTTTTAAAAAGTAACAATCAATAACAAATATTTAAATGACAATGGATAACAAATGAGCAGGATCAGTCTATAAATACTAAATACTAATACAAATCTTCAATACATCAATTACATAAACCAACTCTCCACCACTGTGTCCATCCCGAGTCGTAAGCAATATATTTCTCCTTAATTATCACCCGAGATTGTGGAAAGAGTAATAACACCACCAGTTAACCTTCCTCCTTTTTCTTTTACCTCATGAAAATTATGATTATTTTTTATTTTATTTGAATTGTAAGATATTTCTACTTTGTTTGATTTCTTCCTCCAGTCCGTTCCCAAAACAAATATTGTTATGTTTTGTTGTTATGCACATGTTTTTCTAAGAGTGGTGCGAACATAATTTTGAGTTATTATTATTATTTCAGTTATTACTTTTAAGGATATGTTTCACTCAAACATGCAGTCACATGTGTTCATCCCAAACGGAGGATTCAGGGTTGTTACTTCAACAAAGCATCACTGTTGTGCACACATTTTTATCCTCCTACATTTTCTAGTCAATCCAATATTCAAGATGTTATTTTTTTACATAATCGTTTCATTGTCATCGAACAAAAGTGCCTGAACTACATCCAGCGAAGCTCCGTCCAACCGTAGTCTGACTGTGACACATCTCTCCTGCCTGTTGTGCCATCTGATTTCTTCAGTCGGGTGACGCAATTTTATATAAAGTGATAAAAGAGTCGAGAGCACGTTTACTTTTATCTTCAGCGATTCAGTGTGTAAAGTTCCAGCTGAGGCAGAAAAAACTTTGAGCGAAATGTTCCGTTATTCCCTTTTTTTTCCCGTCTTCACTGCCGACTCCACAAAAGCGTCCTTGTCCTCCCACCTGTCGGGGCTGACGTGGGTTCCTCCCTCCCTCTCTCTCCCTCCCTCTCTCTCTCCCTCTCTCCCTCTCTCTCTCTCTCTCTCTCCCTCTCTCTCTCTCTCTCAGGTGTTCGCCGAATCACTGCGAACACGGCGGCGGCTGCAGTCAGTCGTGGACGACCTTTCACTGCAACTGCTCGGGCAGCAGCTACGGCGGAGCGACCTGTCACACCTGTAAGGGCCCGACACGTCCTCCTCAAAGCTCAGACACTGTGTGTGTGTGTGTGTGCGTGTGCGTGTGTGCATGTGTGTGTTCGTGCGTGTGTGTGTTCGTGTGTGTGTGTGTCGCCTGTAATGAGACGACCTGCTGTTTATTAGTGTCGCGTCCCCTCGGACGATGTGGAGGTCAAAGGGTCGGGCTGAGGTCGAACCTCTTCGCTGCAATCATCATCATCATCATCATCATCATCATCATCGTCATAATCGTCGTCGTCGTCGTGTGGATGCTGAGAAGTGAGTCTGAGTCCAGGGGAAGGGAAGGAAGGCGGCCGACACACAGACAGAGAGGAAGAGGATGGGAGCTAAACGAGGGGAAGGTGAAGAAGGGACCCACACTGTGGGTCTGTGGGTAGAAGTTTGCACTCGGCAGTCGTGATTAATCTGCACAATCTGCAAAATTTCAAATAAAGAAACTAGTAAGCAAATCCCAAGTAAACAGTCAGCAGTTGCTCCGGGCTTTGCTTCCTTCTTCCTCCTCATCGTCCAGTAGCGTTTCCTTGGTTTGTATGAGAACTAAAAGGAGAGAGAATAATTCCAACCTTTGGGTCCATATGACGATAAACATCTAAAGATATGGATGATGATGTCTGTCCCTCTCTCTCTGTGTCCTCAGCGATATACGAGCAGTCCTGCGAAGCGTACAAACACAGAGGCAACACGTCGGGGTATTACTACATCGACGTGGACGGCAGCGGGCCCATCGGACCACAGCTAATATACTGCGACATGACAGGTAGCTGACACACACACACACACACACACACACACATTAAAAAATTAAAAATCCCTTTTCTCTTCTGCGCCAGAGGACGAGACGTGGACGGTGATTCAGCACAACAACACGGAGCTGACCAGGGTCCGGCCGTCGGCGGGACGGGCGCCGCACGCGGCCCGCTTCGCGTACGCGTCCGGGGACGGGCAGCTGGCGGCCGTCATCGGCCAATCGGAGCACTGCGAGCAGGAGCTGACCTACCGCTGCAGGAGGTCCCGTCTGCTCCACGCGCCAGGTCAGCGGATGCTACTCTGCGTCGCGCCGCGGAAGATGCACCGTTGAATCGCCGTCAACAGTTTTAAGGCTGTTGCATAGTTACTGTTGTTGGTAAACAAATAAACAAAATATAGAATTAAATACTAAGAGGAAAAAGAAAATATATAAATAGGAGTCCTTCCCACTGGTGCTGAAGCAGGATCGGGTCAATGCCCGGAAGCTCCAGAGCCGGTCGTCAGGGTCAAATATGTTTTTCTCCATTTATACTCATATTTGTTATTGTACAAATTCTTTTCCGACTTTTTTTTTCTCCATTATAATTCATTCCTTGGCCCCCAGACCCTTATAGATGGAGACTGACCCATTGTGGGCTAAAATCTCAGCTGCTAATCTCTGGATTTGCTGCTTTGCTTCTTGTTATAATATAAGTTGGTAACAGTGAATGAATATGACTCCCATCGTGTGTGTGTGTGTGTGTGTGTGTGTGTGTGTGTGTCTTTCAGACGGCTCTGCGCTCAGCTGGTGGGCGGGAGGTCCGGGGGAGGGACGGCGGCAGACCCACTGGGGCGGCGCTGCGCCCGGCAGCCGGCAGTGCGCCTGCGGCCGCCAGGGGAGCTGCGTGGAGCCGCACCACGGCTGCAACTGCGACGCCGACCGCACCGAGTGGTACTGACACTGTCTCTGATATATGCGTGAGTGGGGGAAAAATGTGATGAAATGATGGATCCATCGTCACGTCATCCTCTTCCCGTCTTTCGCCCTCCTCTGCCTCCGAAGGGCCAACGACTCGGGCCTGTTGACCCACAAGGAGACCCTCCCCGTCAGGTCGCTGGTGCTGGGCGACGTGCAGAGGCCCGGCTCAGAGGGCGCCTACAGGGTCGGACCCCTCCGTTGCCACGGAGACAGTAAGTCCCTATTTATTATTATTATTCATATCACATGGCCTTCTTTTGGCGTGGCGCGTGTTTGTACGTCATCTCTCAGGAGCGTCGCCTCTCATCTCGCCTGCGTGCGTTAAAAATCACACGTCTATTTGCATTTCGCAGAAAGCGTCTGGAACGCGGCGTTTTTCGACCAGGAGACGTCGTACCTCCACTTCCCCACGTTCCACGGCGAGCTGAGCGCCGACATCTCCTTCCTCTTCAAGACCACGTCGTCCTCCGGCGTCTTCCTGGAGAACCTGGGCATCAAGGACTTCATCCGCATCGAGCTCAGCTGTGAGTAAACGTCTCCTCCTGCATCTGATCTGGACTCAGCTCAGCCCGGGGGGGGGGGGGTTTGATGTCCTCCATCCCTTTTTAGACCCTAAAAGAAATCTACTTTTCCAGAAAGTCCACCGTTTATTTCATTCTTTTCTCCCTCCTCTGGGGAAATCACTGCGGTGTCATTGTTCCAGCCTGCTGCCGTACGTTTCCTTTATAACCGCCATGAGTTTATAGATCTGTCCGTCTTCGTCTGGTGAAATATCGCCGTCCGTCAGGACAACAGTGTTTTATCACTTTATGGGACTTTGACTAAATGTAATCTACCGTAGCACATAAGAGTCGCCGGGCTTTATGGAATCAGACCAGAGGGGTAACCCTTTATGACAGACTATAAATATATATATATATATATTTCCTCACAAGATAAAGAAGGTGGTGAAGAAGTTTAAAACTATACAGGCTGAGAGCTGATGTTTTATATGTGATGTCGGTTATGTAATGTACATTATGACGGTGCAGCTTGTGGATTAGTGGTGCAATGGACCTGTTTTCCATTTCCTTTTTCAAGTTTGAGTTTTAATTTTAGTTTCCAGCGTAAATGCAAATATATATATACGCAGACAAACTTCCTCTTGCCGTCCCGTCGCCTTCCACAGCCACACTTTGCATTTTCTCAACTCTCTCAAGTCGTCCTTCTTCCCCAGTTTCACATATAGATTACAAAGAAGTCCATCTTCTCCATTCGGAGATGAGTTATTAATACCGATAACAATCAGTATCCATAAATAAAACCAAGATTTTTCACAATCTGTGTCGTGATTTTTCTTGACTTTATGGACACACATGCATTTTCAATCCACAAATACTAAGAATTTTAAATAAATGTCAAACATATTTAAAAATAGATACAAACCCTGTATTCTATATATATATATATATATTATTTTATTTTATTTATTTTTTTTATTATTTTTTTTCAAATTTATTTTCAATTTGAAATTCATTAAAACATTAAAACTGGCTTTTGTGTATATAAATTTCTGAATGTGCGTTCATCAGTTATCACTCGTTCAACAATCTGTGGATGAACACAAAAAATGTAACATTAATCTCAAAAGCGATTGTTATTAGAGGGACGAACTAAACGTTTACTGGAGTTGAGTTGTCTTTATTTTTACATTCTTTTGTTCAAAACTGGCTGGTGTTCAGAATGTCCGTTGCTAAACACTTTTCAGATCTTTAAACACATTTACAATTCTTGTTTTTATTCGTGGATCAATGTAACCGAAACAAATTTATCTCGACGTTTCCGGCAGAAATATTAACTGCGAGAATTCAAATGTCGGCTTCCTGCAGGAAGCAACAACATCAAGGCAGAGTGAATGTAGCTGAACGTTTTATCACAGACGCTCTTCATGTCCTCGCAGCTGGTTTCTGTGAAAAACTACTTGAAGCAGAGATTCGTCGTCTTTGTAGCCCGGTCGTCAAAACTCGACAGCGGTTTTACATGGTTTAACCGGTTGCTATGACAACTTCTCTTTGGTGTGACATCCCTGTGAACTACAGTCGTCGGGGGGGTTTGATGTTTGTTTGCTTCACTCGAATGACTCATTACTTTAGTCTGAATATATATATATATATATATATATATATATATATATATTTCTGGTGCGTGTCAGCGTGTCGACTGGCTCCCGCTGCCGACATCTCTTCATCCTCTTCTCGCCCACAGATGGTGAAACTCTGACAGGGGGAGTCGGCGCTTCGGCGTGGTCCTTTCGGCGACAGCGAGGGAGTTTGCAAACACAAAGGGGCCTTTTGTAGTCTCGCCGTTAATGAGGGGAGACCAACAGAAAGGGCTGCGCAGTGGCGTAGTGGTTAGCACTTTCCCAGTGTTCAAACCGACCAGGCCCTTTCTGTGTGGAGTTTGCATGTTCTCCCCGTGTGTGCGTGGGTTCTCTCCAGGTTCTCCGACTTCCTCCCACAGTCCAGAGACATGCAGAATGGGGTCAGGTTCATTGGAGACTCTAAAGTGACCGTAGGTGTGAATGTGAGAGTGAATGGTTGTTTGTCTCTGTATGTGGCCCTGTGATAGGCTGGAGACCTGTCCAAGGTGAACCCCGCCTCTCGCCCAACGTCAGCTGGGACGTGACCCTTAAATGGATAAAGCGGTAGACGATGGATGGATGGATCCTGCAAAGACTGCTCTTGGATATTAAGAACACATTGTGATAGTAAGTCCCCATTCTCCCTTCTCCTCCCATGCAGCCCCGACCGAGGTCCTCTTCTCCTTCGACGTGGGCAACGGCCCGCTGGCGGTGGGCGTGAGTGCCGGCTTCCCGCTGGACGACGGGCGGTGGCACCGCGTGCGGGCCGAGCGCAACGTGAAGGAGGCCTCGCTCCGCCTCGACGGGCTGCCGGCCGCCACGCAGGACGCCCCCGCCGACGGACACGTCCACCTGCAGCTCAACAGCCAGTTGTTCATAGGTGCGTTTGCGTCTGTGACGGGAACTGCTGCACGTGGATGGAACGGCGATTCAAGAGTTCTTCTTATCCTTCACTCTTTCACGCATGCACGACACGTACAGAAATGACTCTGTCCTCGCATGGCACATTTTTGCGTCTCTTCTGCTCCATGCTGAAGTGAGCAGAGATGGTAACCTGAGATAAGACAAGACAGGACTTTATTAATCCCACACCGCTGACATACGCTTGTTACAGCAGTTTGAGGTTTGAAGTAACTAAATAAGTAGTAAATAAATATGCACATATATATATATATGTTGGGCTGCAACAGTTAATCGATTAGTAATCGATTACTAAATTAAACTATTTTGATAATCGATTAAACTAGATTTTATAGAAATATACGTCAAAATGCTCCGATTTCAGCTTCTTAAATGTGATTATTTTCTGGTGTCTCTGCTCCTCCGTGACAGTGAACTAAATATCTTTGGTGTGTGGACAAAACTAAAAGCATCATGTTGGTGGGATTTGAGAAACGCGATCGACATTTCATGGACAAGAGAACTCACCAATTAATCGAGAAAATAAGTGACAGATGAATCGAAAATGAAAATAATCGTTAGTCGCGGCCCTATATATATATATATATATATATATATATATATATATATATATACATGTATATGTATTAGTTGTGCTGGATGGCACTCAGACTGTACAGATTCCCATCCTAGTTCATACTCAACATATTGTCCAGTGTCCAGTAGATGAGAAGTCTGAGTTTGTAATGTGAGAAGTGGCGAGAAATCAATAACACAAAATGGGGGAGAAGATAAGAAAAAGGGAACAGTTTCCCTGTCACAAGTTGAGCAGCAGGACAAGCAGCGCGTCGGAGAGACTGACGAGTCGGCTGCTTGATTCTCTCACCTGCCAGTTTGTGTTTCACTGCATTTATTTTCCCATAAAGTTATGTCACTGTTGCGAAATCTGTCGGCGTGACTGTGCAAAAAATGATGTCAAAATTGAATAACGCACGCTCGATGTTCACAGCGATGGAGCCTCGACATCGAGAACCAATTCGAGGTTTTCATACAATTCAGACATGAATAGAAAAGATATGAAAAGGAATATGATACTTGCAATTGTCCAACAGTCGCCTGCTTTAAGAACCCACGACTAAAAGAACATTAGAAGAGGGTTTAATTTTCCAAAGAGCAAAGTGTTTGGGTTATTAAAATTTTAATTTGAAAAACTAATTTTAATTTGAAAAACTAACTTTAATTTGAAAAACGTCACCTTGTCTTCAGCCTCAATCGAGGGGAAAGGATGATACAGATGCAAAGATGCAGCAAAGTACGTGATCTGCTGAAATTAATAGTCAACCAATCGATCAGTTTACAGATGGAAAAACTCCCCTGCAACAATTTTCACAATAGATTCATTGTTTCAAGTCATTCATCGGGAAAAAATGGCCAAACCTCCCACGGCTGCAACTCCAATGGGTGATAACTGTGAAGACGAGATACATATTCTCTCTGTCCCTGTCTCTGCGCGTTTCCCCCCCCCAGGCGGCACGGCGTCCAGGCAGAGGGGGTTCCGCGGTTGCATCCGCGCCCTGCGGCTGAACGGCGCCACCGTGGACCTGGAGGCGCGCGCCAGGATCACGCCCGGGGTGGAGGCCGGCTGCCCGGGCCACTGCAGCAGCTACGGCCCGCTCTGCCAGAACCGGGGCCGCTGCGTGGAGGGAACCGGCCGCTTCTCGTGCGACTGTGGCCCGTCTGCGTACACGGGAGCTTTCTGCGACCGAGGTGACGAGGGCGCCGCGCACACACACACACACACACACACCGCCTCGCGTCCGCCGGGAGCGCGGTGGCCCTGCAGCTGCACACTCGACGCGTCTCGTCCTCGTTTCGCGGGACGATCCTGCGGGACGCGTGATGAATATCACATATCCCGAAGCTAATCACGAAGATTGCGGTTGGCTGATTTTGAAGTGGTTGCTTTAATCATCCGAAGGCGTCCCGAACACATACCACAATTACAGACGGTTAGTCTGCACTTGTGTTTTTCAAAAACCAAAGGAAGAAACACATGAGTGACATAACGTTCCTCAGATAACGACACAGATTGTCTTTCATAATATTTCAAGATTCCTCAGATGCGAAGAAGAAGCGGCGTGCAAACGTTTCGTAATCTTCCGAAAGTATCGGCACAAATACCGATGTTAGGAACAGTTCAATGAGTCGCATCAAGGTCCTTTCAACGAACACACACTTTGACTTATTGTCATTGGCTTTTTTTGGAGTCCTCACAACCGGACAGTCACGCAAATATGTGTTCAACCATGAACCGCTCTGCCTCCGTTGCCGGTCAGAGTTGCACAGATACATCTGCAATGGGGGAAAAAACTAAAACAACTTGAATTCACAGTTACAGTATAATTAGCAGCCAGATTCTTTCTTTTCTTCCACCTGTCAGCTGGTCTTTCTGTGGCGGCCGATGCGCCAGCGCGCTAATGAGGTCCTCGTCAGTGCTCCCGCCGAGACGCTGTTGAATGCACACTGTATATACTGTGTATACAGGAAATATGAGAAAAGAGGAGGAAAGATAGTTGTAAACCAAACTTTGGACTCTGCTCAAACTCCAGCAATGTTTGTTTTTTTGACATCGTCTCCCCCCGGCAGAGGTTTCCGCCACCTTAAAGTCGGGCACGTCCGTCAGCTACGCGTTGGACCAGCGGGCGGCGAACGGGCCGAACGGGAGCGACGGCGCCCCGCCCTCCTCCCCGGGGGCGGAGAACATCTCCCTGAGCTTCAGGACCAACCAGAGTCCGGCGCTGCTCCTCTACGTCGCCTCCCACCGCGGAGAGTATCTGGCTCTGCTGCTCAACAAGCACGGTGATTTCATATAAGAATAATAATCTTTATGGAGCACTTTTCATTGCTAAGAGCAATCATAAAGTGCGAAACATATATTACATATAATAATATATATTATATACTCTGTTGAGTCGTCAGTATTTTAAGCGCCTGGATTTGGTCTTTGTGGCGTCATCGTCATGACGTTGACCGTCTTCTTCTCTCCACTGCATGATGGAGGCTTCTGTGTGACAGGAGGAAAGAGGAGAGGAAGTTATGGATAATTCAAAAGAACCAAAATGTCTCAAATCAAACCAAACTGTCTGAAAAAGCCGATGCAAAAAAAACTATGAAATCGAATAAAACATGTTGTTGTCGTTGTGCGACGTATTGAAAATCATTAATAATGATTTTCAATACAAATTCACAGCTTATTTTTTCTTAAACTGATTCAAAAGTGCAACAGTTAAAGAGCAAATTAAAACGGAATCATAAGCTATGATTTGCTGTGAAGTGCCACCGTGTCAATGTCAACAGATCTTTATATATTTCCATGAAGTTCAGTGAATCACCTGACAAACACGCGTCCCCTCACCGTTTCTTTATTCAATGTTAATTATGTCAAACTGTTTATTCGTTATTCTTGTATGATCTTGGCTTCTCAGGTAAAAGACATTAGCAGAGTGTTAATTGGACATTACATCACCTTTATTCCATGTTGATTAGCGGATAATACACATTTTCTTCCATTTTTAGACTAGTTGTTGAAACCTTTGGTCTAGAAACTCTGAAGACTTCAGTTGGAAAATAGAGACATGTGGAAATGTGACGTTAACAACTGTGGAAAGGTGAAAATTTCAGGCATCACCAACGTTTCACCACCTCCGAGCTCCTCGCCGACACTCGGTGGAGTCTGTCGGCTGCGTGCGACTTGTTAATTGTGGTCATTGCAGTTTAAATACTTTCCTTTGTCTAACAAATGTGGTACCAGAACAAAAAGTAAACTGCAGGGCTGAAAACAAATACATACACTCTCCTCGGACCCGTTCAGATTTCTCTGTGGCCTCGCCATGACTACCTGCTTTCGCGGCTATCATTCCAGATGAATTAGTCATCAGAACGCCTCTCGCCCGTGAAATGCCATGAAAATCCAATGAATTAACTCGATTCTCTGTGGCATTATCGACAAATTCTTGGCCCTAATTTTCTAATTATCGGATTCTTTTCAGTTTATTAATTCAGCTGCTGTTGCCCCGGAACATCCAGACCTCTGTTAATACATATTAATACGAACCAATATGAATTTCTATTAGCGTGGATGATGGGTTCAAGGACAGATTTAAGCAAAGAAAGACACATTTCGGACGTGCTGTTTTGTTAAGGTTTATTTCAGAAGTTAAAAATGTGGATTTTAAATCCGTTGCATTAGTTGAAGATGACTCGTGGTTTCGCTTGTTGTTACGCTGCTATGTGCCAAAAACCAGTGTGATGTTTTGTTGATTTCTGGTGTGATCAGACAAGCTGGAGGTGCGATACCGACTGGACGGCAGCAAAAGTGCAGAAACCCTGCACAGCAAAGTGAGGAACCTCGCCAACGGACATCTACATACGGTTACTATCAGCCGACTGGCAGATGCCGTCTCTCTGCAGGTAACAGACCAAACTCACGAGAGGCTGCACTGTTCTGCTCAGTCAGAATTAGAACCTGAGTCTGATGTTGTCAGCAGATGCTTTGTCATACAACTTCATAGACCAGGTGAAGAACGAACCGCGAGGGGCGAACTGCAGTCAAACCTCTGTCAAGTGATTTTTCTCATACGTTCAAGATAGTACTGTCTCTACTGGCTCAGTTGAGCTCCCCATAAGTTAGAGTATAACCTGGAGGGAACCGACGCAACAACAGAACCTTTGTTCAAGCATAAGTTTTACTTCCCTACGCCGATGATACACAACTGTTCCTCCACATCTGTTTCGTGAGAGTTTGGCCATTGGATCAAACACTACCTGCGAATATTCGCCTGTTCCCTTTCGGATGCGGACGTCAGTGACGTCGGTAGAATCCCGAATGCTAATTGGCTTTCACGAAAATCACATCATGCAAATATTTCTGCTTCAACTCGAGCGAGTGAATCGAATGACGCAAATTTAGAATTTTCACGTTATTCGTGTCGGCCGTTTCTTTCAGATTGACCAGAACTCCAAAGAGGACTTCAACCTGACGACTGGTGTGGAATTCAGCGGCATCCGGTTGCTGGTTCTTGGCAGAGTGCACGGTACGTGAGGCGGGATTTGATAGAGAAAGTAGAAATCGGTAGCTCTGTCAACTCAACAAGAAGTTTTTCCTCCTGCCTTGTTTGTGCCTCCTGTGATTTTATACAGTGTGACTTTCCAAACTTTACAGACAGAGTTCTCATTGTGCTAGACGTATAAAACCCATAACACCTCTGAGGCTGTTGTGTGGACGTTTGCCTGTATGACATTGTGTATATATATTTTTTTCCTGGAAAGCTACACGGACATGGACAAAAATATACCCCAGATCGCTCTGATTCAATATATGGAGACTGTAGAGCAGATATTTCAGCCGAACCAGGGAATCCGTCTTTTTTCGGCATGAGAGACTATTCTCCCAAAATACCCCTGCTCTTGTTTTTTCCGTCTACCTTTGTCATACTTTGTCATGACCCAGTTATGTTCTTTATGAATTGTGCCTTCGGAGACAGAAAGAAATAGGTTGTTAATGAGATGAGAGGCTGCGGGACCACCAGGTGAAGCACTGACACGGCAAAACCCTCCGCAAAATGTCACACTTGTCTTTGCCAGCCTCGACTGAACCAATGACAAGAGGGTTTTTAGGTGAAATTAGACTCCTACTAAATGTTTCATGTGATTAAATCCAGCGATAGCATAATGTCGGTCTTCCATTGAACAGATTTTAAGGTCGACTTCCAAACAAACATGTGTCCCTCCGTCTCCGCAGACTCCGGTGCGTTGGACCCTGAGATGGCTCGGCTCGCCTCGCTGGGTTTCGCCGGCTGCCTCTCCGCCGTCCTCTTTAACTCCGTCAGCCCCCTGAAGGCCGCTCTGCTCCACCCGGACACCAGCCCCGTCACCGTGACCGGCCCACTGGTCCAGTCCATTTGTGGCTCCACCTCGACCAATCCCCATGCGGCAGAACCCACACATCACCAATCAGGTCAGTTGGGGGGTAATTGGCTCTATATGAGTGCTAACTGCGCTAAGCCCAAAGTTCAGGATGAACGCCAGAGGACGTTCAGCGAGCAGTTTAGCTACAATATGTGAGTTTGACCATATTTTCAAACCCCAAATCAGCAGCCTTAGGAGTGTACCTTCATGCACACGTGTTACTGCGACATTTCCATTGTGCGTGACCGGAAATGAACTCCCGCAGTTGTGTGCAGGACGCAGCAATTTCGATGACGGGTACTTTGTGAAGGAACGAGTAAGCGAGCTCTTTGGAAATCGCAGACTTTCTCTTGGGCATGACAACTAACCGCGAGCAAGTCGTGAGCTAGCCATCGAGCCGTAAACTCACAGGCTAGCCCACGGCTTGACAACGACACATTGATTGATTGATTGACACATACCGACAAATCAGTGTTGAATCCATATCTGTTGCGCTCTGTTTGTGTTTTTTTTTAATTGGTTTAGGTAATTAAAAGTGGATGAGAATATGATAAACGTCTATGTAAGCACCCAAAAGCAAGTGTAATATTGTCATTTTTCTGTCTCATAGTTGTAGCTGTGATTGTAACTAGCCTAGCACACTCTTCCGTTAACCGATGGGTCCTGTCATGATTTTTTAAACTGTACATGACCTTCTCAGTAGCATTGCCACAAAAGTTTTCAGTGCGTCTCATCACAATTGTTCCTTTCAAATGTCAATCATCTGCTGCTATGGGAATTCAATGGACTCCCAAAGGATTGAATTAAGGACTAAGAACTCTGTTCACTCCCCATACGAACAATAGCTATGTAATCATCATAGTTTGTATTTGCACGCACAAAAGGGAAAGAGGATTTAAATTCCAGTTCAACTTTAAAACTCGTAGGACAAATATCTTTTATCCCAAAGTTTTGCCTGTTTAACAAGCAGTTTAGGACATCGCTAACTCTGTGCACTGTCAGACTCTTCTGTCAGGTTGTCAATGTCAAATGTCTGTCTGTGATGAACCATAATGGTGATTTTTGCATATTTAGCCCCTTTGACTAAATTGTTTTTTACGAATACATGTAGCACAGCTCCTCTACGTGTTGAAATCAAATATTAGATTTGTATTTAAGTTTCTAGCCGTTCATTTTCACAATGGGGGGATTAAAAGACAAATGAAGACATCAGGGGAAAAACAAAGGCTCTTTATCATTTGAAGAATGCACATGTTGACAATACCTCTCATGTGGTTTACGATTTAAAGGCCGTTTCCTGCAGCTTGAGTCGCAGTGGGTTGTGGCTCGTCAGGAGAGTGTTGGTGTTTGGATTTGTCTCAATTTCTATCAAAATTGGATTTTTTTTCCTGATTTAATAAGAGAAAGAAGAAGCCAAACTCCAGGTTTTCATAAGGTTTCTTCGGAGCGGTCAACGCTGTAGGGCGCATGTGACAAGCCAATAATCAGAGCGCCCACTTCTTCTCAAGGGAGTAAAATTAATAAACGTTATTGAGTTTCCTTCATGGGCCTCACACTTCACGATGGGACCTTTGGGTTCCTTATAATGTAATGACGCGGAGGTGATGGCCACCAGACGAGGCGATGGATCGCACTATGATGTCCAATGTGCCTAATCTGCTCTCGCTAATGATATGAACCCCTGTTTCCCTCCACATTTTCAGCATCTCTCTGCTGTTCAGCCCTTTTTTTTCAATTTTCCATGTCACTGACGACCTCCCCGCTCCTCCCCTTTTTCTTTTATTCTAATGCGTCCTCTTTTTATTCCCCCCTTTGATCCTTCTCGTCCTCTTGCCCTTCTACTCTTTTTTTGGTCTTGTCCCGGTCCGTGTCCTCTGTTGTTCCGTCTGTGCTGCAGGTCAGTCTGGATCCGTGGAGGCCGGTCGGCCTGTGGTCAATGCCGTCAGGGGCGACTCGGCTCTGATTGGAGGTACTGCAAAACACGCAACACTGCAATTGTCACCGAATCAAACTGCGAACGCAAACCGCGAGGGTGTGGCGTGCAAGAGTTTAAGTTTGGAAAACTTCAGATTCTTTAATTCTCTTTATTTCGACACTTGAAGAACTGAAATAGTTTCTGTGTAAATTTAGGCAAAACAAAAACCAGAGCAGTCCCTCGAACAGCATGACCGTGTCTGAGCACACAACAGAAAACCGCCAATCGGAATAAAAATGACGTCGTACTCTGTCCATTCTTTTTTTTACTGTTTTTTTTAACTTTGGTGCAGAGAACATGCGAATAGCTGAAAATTGCCTCGAGAGAAAATGAGCAGACTGTCGCACTAATGACGGAGCCGAAGCAATTTGGTTTCTTGTGCCCGTTTTCTTGGCCACTTCCCAGTTGCGTTTTTAATTTTCATGATGTTTTAGTTTTCCAAACTTCTGATCGGTCACAATTGAAAACTCGTAATGCGAGGGAATGAGACTTAAACACAGTAGGTCCAAGTTACAGTTAGGACATTTTTTATTCTTATTTGAAATAGTCGTGTTTCTATCAAACCTTTTACAAACAGCACACGTCTTAATATCACAGCGATGACATTACTGATTTTAGTTTATTTTGAACTCTGTGTAAACACTGCAGCTCAATATTTTTCATTAACTGCAGTTAAATACACTGATTTTTCACTTTTGTCTCAATAACAAAACAATTAAAAAATAATTGTGGTGTCACTCAATTCTGAAAAATTCATAAAAAATCATAAAATGGCACCATTTGAAATGGCTTTTATCTCCATAAAATTGGAATCAAAAAAATCTGAATCAAAATAATTTGCAAGATTAAGTTGTGAACTTTTTTCTTTTTTTAACTTGAGGGTAAACGTAAACGCAGCAACAGCAACGAGACGCTGGAGAAAATTAATGAATTCACAAGCGATACAATCTTTTGAGCAATTGCTTAAAAACAACAGTGTTAATTTCCATAAAGTCCATAAAGAGCTTGAGCAGTTTTCCAAAGTAGAAAGTGGAGAAAAATAACGTGTCTAGATGTGATGCCAACATGGAGACAAGTCTCTAATTACTGTCAAGGCCAATTCTACTAAATATGAAGGGGTAAATACCAACTGTGTCTTACATTTGTAGATTTCTTATTCACTATGAATATTATTAATATTAATTAATTAATTATTCAACTTTGAGATTGCTTTTTAGCAATGAAAAGTGCTCTATAAATGAAATTTATTATTATTATCATTATTATTATTATTATTATTAGAAGAACCTTTTTCTGTTGCGTGGTGCCAAACAAATTAGTTGGAAAACAATAAAAACCTGTCCAAATAGAGGTACTTATTGATTCATTCTTGTGTTAAATTTGAGATGTGGTTTGTATTCTACCATCCCAAACTTGTTTTTTCTTCATAGTTAAATTCCCTAACATGGATCTAGGAAGTCCAGCCATCCTCATCCCTGAGCCGCTGTGACTCTTTCCCCCCCCCAACTTCTCCGCTCCGCAGGTCTGATAACGCTGGCCATCTTCGTGACCGCGTCCGCATTGGCCGCGACGGCCCGGTTCCTCCACAGGCGGCAGGGGACGTGTCCGGGCCGGGACATAAAGACGGTCAAACCCGAGGACGGCCCGGAGCTGCCGCTCGGCGGCCAGACGTGCTCGCACAACGGTCCCAGCGAGAACCAGAAGGAATACTTTATCTGAGGCGAAGGTTTGAGCTGTTGCCCAAAAACCTGGCGGGTGTTTTTCTGGGGGGGGGAGGGGGGGGACGAGGGGCGTCTTGTCAAGCCTCAGGGCTTTGCACTAAAAACACTGAGCCGGAGCAGTGGCTCGAGGAGACGGAGGAGGAGAGACACGCTGTCTTCTTTTGGTTGTTTGTTTCTGTGGCTGTATTTTTGTAAAGACTGTATATAGATGCACAAAAAGACGAAGCGTTGAATTTATAACGTGTCGATTACCGTCAGTGGAACAAGTGTAAATATGGAATCATGTAAAATTGCGACTTTATATGAATCTCTGTCTTCTCTTTTTTTTTTGTTCATTATATTTTCCATGACGTTGGTATGAAAACGGCTTTGTTGGGTCCTGGATCGTGTAAATGCATTTTTCTGACACGGATGATGAACGTTTACTGTTTTCTGTTCATTTCCGGTTGAATTTCTACTTTCTCTATCATCCAGATTTGTTTATTTTATTTTGCTGTTAAATTCTGTTTTGTTTTTTCTTTTTCATTTTTATTTGCAGCACCTGTTGAATGAAATGTGAGAAATCCAATGTATGTTCTCATTTTGTCAGAGAGTCGCACGTTTTCCTTTTGGTTTATTGATTGATGGTGGAACAGATTCTGTCTTCCTGCCTTGTTTGTTCCCACCACGGAAATATTTCATCTTTTTTTTTAAACCAACAACAACAATGTCTGAGAGTTCAGATAATTATCAATGTGAGGGGCAAAAAAAAAAGCATGTATCATCTGATGGAATGTGGCCATACTACTGAAGAGATTATTATAAGCGAAGAATAAAAAGGAATAATAATAAACTTAAGCCTGTTGCTGCAGCAGCTTTACACAGTCTGGACTGTTTGAGTTGGATTTTAATTTTGTACAGATATTATAGTAACAAACTTTATTTCTTTTCCGTGGAAATAAAATGACCGATCTTTTTAGTTTTGTTTTCTTTCCTGGAGTGTTTTTTTTTTCTTCTGTTGGCTGAATTCCAACTATGATTTTTTTTTTCTCCAGATTTTCATGTATATGGATCCTTTAAAAAAACAACAGCAGTTGAGCATGAATAATGAAGAAAGAAGCTCAGAATATAAAAGTTAATGAAATAAAATAAAACACATTAATAAGACAAAATCAGGGTCCATTAAAAAGCGAATTAATAAATAAAAATCATTGCATTATTAACAATTTTTTGTATTTTTTTTTGATAAACTGGCTCCAGTGTCACCCATGGCAAAAAGCTGAGTCTTCGTCAGATGGTTAAAAGTAGAGCTGAATTAATGAGCATGACATTTTTTGTGCAATCAATAAACAGCTGGGGTTTTTTAAAGCATAATTTGAGCAAAAATCAGGAATTCTGATAATGTTGAATAAAAAAAAAATCTGGAGCTCTTTGAGGACAGGTCAAGTCGTCCCGTACTCGTCTGCCTGAAGAGAAACCCAGACAGTCCGAGCATAATTAATGAAATCCTTTATCCAGTCATGGATAAATCTGAGAAAAAACTCCTCTGCCGTCATTTGACTTTTGATAACTGAACGTCTGATTGAATTATTTCTCTGTGAAATGAAGCCGAAGCAATATTAATCACCATAAATTCTCCTCTGTGAGCATCTGGCACTTCATAAGTTTCTTGTGGAGTGGTCTGCTCATTCACTGTGTGGCTTCTCTGATGGATATTAATACGCAGGGAGGAGATAACTTTTCCCGCCTGCTGCTTTGTGAGGCGTTCGGTTGCTGGACATGTCGAGCTAATTCCTGTCCAAAGGCCCCGGCGCCTCTCCCCAGGCTGGAGGCGATAACCTGCGGACCCCACAGCGTTGGTACGGGATGGGGATCCCACGCAAAGACTTAACACACACACACATCGCAGGAGTCCGGATGATGACGGCAGCCGGCCGGTTGTCGACCGGTATTATTCACAGAGCGGGACGAAGCCACGCGTCTACACCAACGCCTCATTAGGGAGAACGACGTGTTGCAATGACACGTGCCGCCGCACCGGGAGAGAGAGAGACAAAAACAAACACGGATCACGAGTCGAGATCGTTTTTCACCTCGGTTATGTGAAGTGAAGACAATTAAACCAGAATTACGTTCCTCCCGACGAGTGTGCGGCCAGTGTGCAGCCGTGAATTACAGTATATCATTAAAAATAAGATTGTGACGGGAGAAGTGACGCCGAGAAGAAAAAAAGCGTGGGCTTCATTAGTTATGAGAGATTGTTTCTCATTATGAGGCAGTGACAGACTTTCAGAGGAGATCTGGGGCGGGGGGGGGGGGGGGGGGGGGGGGGGGGGGGGGTGACGACAGGCTCCACTGCTACAGGGTTAAAGGTCAAGAGATGTTTACATTTAATTAGATTCAACATATTCAACCAGGTTATGGTCCATTGGGCTAAAATATAGACTTTCAGTTTACAGTTTATTTTTGTCAAAGCAGAGAGACGTTGAACTGTGTCCTTCTCTTCGACAGCGAGTTGATTACAATAATATATTGATTTTGGAGACCAGATTGTGGTTGAACAGTTTTAGGATCTGATCTGACTGAAGAGGGGGGAAAAAAGTGTCAGAAACAAAACATGGAAGCATGCAATGTGTTCCTGCACAAAACATTTTACTTTACATTTTTAATAAACTTTTTTACAAAGATTACATTTTATTAACCCTAAAAGCTCCATTGAAATGTTAGTGGAGAGCTTCTGTGATGTTATGACTTCCCAACAAACACAATGTGGTCTGCAGGACAGTTAAAAACATTTTTTAAAAACGCCCCCCCGCTATCTGATCAAAGATTTCAGCGACACAAACAGAAACTGCTCCTAAAGTCGCCACGGGATCATAAACAACAACAGCAAAGTCCTCCGGCTCTGCGTCGCCCGTGTGCATCCATCATAATCACGCAGGCGAATGCGTCCAGAATATGAATGTGATATTTATTGATGTTAAAGGACTTTCTCAGCTGTACGCTGCCGCTGCTGCTAAAAAGCCCCGCTGACAGCACGGAGAGCGCCTCTGTGTGCAGGCAGGGGTCAGGGGTCGGCGGCCGACGGGCCACAGGCTCGACTGCTCAGGCCAAAAGTCCTGCAGACGTCTGGAATACAGGAACAGCTCTGATTGGTGATTGGTCAAAAGCTTCCAGCGAGCGTATGGAGGAAGTGTTCCACACACTTACAACAAGTAGGTCGTGGAGTTCCACAAGGTTCCGTGCCGGGACCGATACTTTTCATTCTCTCTATGTATATGTTTAATTGAAATGTCTGGATGAACATGGATCAGCCTCATACAACAAGTAAGTCGTGGCGTTCCACAAGGTTCCGTGCTGGGACCGATACTTATCTCTATATATACTTAATTGAAATGTCTGGATGAACATGTATCAGCCTCATACAACAAGTAAGTCGTGGAGTTCCACAAGGTTCCGTGCTGGGACCGATACGTTTTAACTCAATATATGCTTAATTGAAATGGCTGGATGAACATGTACATTTCTTCAAATACTGCATTTGTTTGTTTTTCCCAGCAAACGTTGAGGCAGATTTTAGATGATGTCGGCTGGGACTATCTGTGCCCGTCCTCTTTCACTTGGCCTCCTCTCAGTTTCATTTTTATTCACACGACGTTCTTATTCAAGGGTTAATTTAACTGGCCTTTCTTAAAGGAACTGTCCTTTGGATGGTCCCAAACTGCCACGGGTCCGTCGGGAATATTTATGAGGGGTCAATGCAGTTTCACGGACAATATTGGATGCTAAGCTAAGTCTTTGACTCCCCACACTGAGATAACACTGAGCTGGCCCGATGAAGAACAAACGCACCCAGAGGAAGCCGGGTTAATCTGCAAAGCCACAATAACAAGTCTAGAGGAGAGTTTTAAATCACCGCCTCTGTGGAGACGAGATTGATTGTGTCCGTCTCTTTGTGCCTACAGCCCGTTTTCTGTTTTCATCCATTAAGTGGATTTGGATTCTGTTAATGAATGGATGCATAAAAACAATTTTTTTTTCGAACGTTAAGTTTAGAATTATTTTCTTACTTAACTGGAAGTATAAGTCTGAGGTCATAGCTCATTTTTCAAAGTGTCAAATCTTCCAGGTGTGTTTTTTTCCATCTGTTGCACCAAAGTAAAATTGCAAACGAGTATATATGATAATAATTTAAATATCCCTCAAATATAGAGATGTTCTGGACACAGAAATTAAAACCTGGTGGTCGAGATATGACCAAGTGGTACTTTCCCTAATCTCTAATGTTGCCAATCACATGAATTTCTCCCTTTTACACATTTCAAAACTGCGATAAAGTCCGTAGGGTTCAAGTCAAGTGAGATACCCATACATTCAAATTTACAAATCACAAAACCATTATTCATGTTGCAGAATTGTTCATATGCCTGGAAAACCTCCATCACTATGACCACCCACACAGCGTTAGTAATCAGTTTAGCGGTGTCCCGTGTTCAAATCGCAACCTCTCCATCCATATTGATACCCATCTATGATCGAGCCAGGCCCCCGTGCTAAAGGTCCTCTCCTCTCCGGTGTATTTATTCGGTCTCAGTTGCTGTAATACATCAGTAATGCTGTTTTTGGCTCAAGGTCAGAGCCGAGCGTCCAGAGAGCCGAGGCTGTGATGGATTACTGCTTTTCCAGGGCGTTGAACTCCGGGGGACAGTGACAGATTTCAGCAAATCAAGCAAAAAAATAACCTTTTTTTGTATTTTTTCCTTATTGACACCTCAGAGTTCCTGAAGAGGAAAGAAATAGCTTCAGTTTACCTGCGTGTGATGTTCTGATGAGGACCCTTATCACCCTGCAGAATAAATGGAGTGTCTCCCTCAGAGGAAACGAC
Source organism: Scophthalmus maximus (assembly GCF_022379125.1). NCBI lineage: Eukaryota > Metazoa > Chordata > Actinopteri > Pleuronectiformes > Scophthalmidae > Scophthalmus > Scophthalmus maximus. The sequence goes on along the minus strand of NC_061524.1, from coordinate 2,350,661 downwards.
AGCCTCTGTGATGATAAGAGGAAAACTTAGTCCTCGACGCCGCAGCAAACCTTCATCATCTTCCTCCTCCACCGTCCTCCTTTTTTCCTAGGACTTCTCTATTATGACATACATACAAAATTGTTCTACAGTCTCGGAGATCCTTTTTTTATGAAGTTAATTCTTTGAGTTCCTTCCTTGTGTATCTCTGTTAAGTTATGTTTGTTTTTCCTTGTGTTTCTTGTGTCCTGAGTCTCTTTCCTGTTTTATTTTGAAGTCATTTTCCCTAATGGGGTTTCACCTGTGTGCAATTAGCCCCGCCCACCTTGTGTATATGAGTCTCTAGTGGTTCCCTTTGTTCCTGTTTCCTGGTTCTGTTTTTAGTCCCCAGAGATTGTTTCTCGCTAGTGGATTATTTTTGTTGTATTCTGTTATTTCGGCCTCCTAAGACTGTAAGTCAGTTTTTTTGGTTTTCCATTTATTAAAATACTCTGCATGATGAGCCCATTCAGGCTCAACTCTAGTTGGTGATGGTTAGCAGCCAAAGATAAAGGTTTTCTGTTTCCAGGGGGCTGGTGGAGACCAAAACCAAGCTAAAAGGTGAGTGAATGGTGGATTTTGACAATTAAAGATTAGTAAGATAAATGGACATAAAAGAAAGGAATTTTAATCTTGGTCTTTTATCAGGTTGTCCCTCTGCTCTTCCTAAAGTTATAAAAAAAAAATGGCCCACAGGTCTTTTTGTCCCTTGAAACACCATTTAAACGATTTACGTGAAATTTGGGTAAATTAATTTTGTGTTGAATTTGATATAGTGTGATGTATAGACGACTTGAGTTTGAGGGACTGAATCATTTTCAATTTGTCAATTTCCTGATGGTTTACATTTGGAAAGGGAACTCACCTCATGCAGGGTTGTTGCACTTTGTGATGAAAAGACAAATCCCTTTTACGATGCACATTAAGAAGAAAGCGCTTACTTCTTTTGCTCCTTGTTGGAAGCCTGAAATACGTGAACAAAATCTTCTTTTTTTCTTACTTCAACCACCATTCCACACAATTTTGCAGCAGGGCTTTATTTTCTTCCAATCTACTCCAATCTCCAGGGTATTTTACCAAGCACGACTGATAGCAGGCATTCATAACATAAAGATGGCTTGATATGAACATAAAAGTGGTGCAGATTAGAGGGCGAGGAGGCTCGTGAGCTTATATCCGTGAACAGGTTTCTTTTGAAACAGGATTCAGAGATGTAATCCAGCAGGTCGTTTTTCAAACCATACCTAAATATGGAGTATATATACTCACAAGCCGGCATATATAAATATGTCACATTCTCCTCTTTATGATATCTACCATATGGACACATTTCATATGCAGCAGTTACACCAATTCTAAATGAAAATGCCTGTGCCTAAATTAAACACGTCATACAGTATTTCACACTTCGATCACACAGACATCTAAATTAGTGGGAATAAATTGGCGCTCAGCTGAAAATGGCACCTGCCAGCACGTTGAGAATCTGATTCCGTTCATCTGAGCATAATGTGTTTGCTTACTTTGACTAGTTGGGGCTTTGTTATGGTGAAAAAGATGAATAGATATATGGATAATCATGAAATTCAACATCCTAAAAGGACCCTTGACTTTTCTAGTCCCACCACTTTGACATTTTTGATTGTTATGGGGATATTTTAAGGAGTATAAAAGTATAACTTGACTAGATAGCATATGTTAGCATGCTAACATGTATCTAACAACGTGTTAGCATGCTATTTTCCCCCCCTGCTTCCATTCTTGTTATTAAGGCAAGCTAATATGAAGCTAAGAAATGTAGATTGTCTTGAAATTCAACATGTCAACGGCACCCCTTTGGGTTGTTACTAAATTATTTTGTAAGGGGGTGAGAATGACAAAATTTCAGTTTGTCCAATAGCTGTAGGCTACTTTTCTTAGCTGTTAAATGGCAAATGCTAGCAGGCTAACACATGCACAACACTAAGACATAGCTTAGCTAACCCCTAACCCTTGTGTTAGGGTTGTCTTTGATGGGCATGTTAGCATGCTGATGTTAGCATTTAGCCTGAAGCATTGTGCGGTTAGCATTGTTGCAAACCGTTTCTCCCTGCTTCCATTCTTAATATTAAGCTAAGCTAATATTAAGCTAAACTGGCTGCAGCCAATGCTTGGTGCAGACATTTGAGAGTGGTATGAAACAATTGCCTATTGCCGATTATTAATTTCCTAAGCTTAGCCTTAATTGAAGAAATATATATATATATATATTATATTCCTTATGTTCATTCCCTCTGTATCCAGATGACATTTACCCTTTGGGGGAAAGTTTTTAGTGTGTACTTTAGTGTTTATTTACTTTCTAGTGTGCCCAAGTCCCATCCGCTAACATGGAAATGTTTCACTTCACTTCTGCGTGGGCCGCCATGTCGTCCGTCCTCGTCTACAGTCGTCGGTGAGACGTGCTACTGACACACGAGTAGCTGTTCAGTTCATCAGTTTGAATTATTGAGGTGTGCCTCTGAAAAGCCACTCAGCATTCAGTCCACCGCGGCGTCCTGCTCCCGGGGGGGGTGGCTGCCGACCGAGCGCTTCCCACTTTGTCAAATCCACAGACACGACCGCGGCACCTGCATGTCAGGGGCCCGGTCCCAGAGGCTCATGGGTAATCTTCCATCCATTGACTCCATGTAAACAGACGTGTCATGATCTGACTCTTGATTCGTCAGCCTCAGCACCTGGAAACTCTGCTCCTCCGCCGCCGTCGCCGCGTGACAGCTCGGCTGCACTGCCACGACTCTCACATTCAAATGTCAAATCGGCGATGACTCCGGGTGCTGTTAGCGACACGCATACATACGCAACCGCGTGACGAGCCTCGAGAATTTAGCGTTGGACTATTCTAAGAGGAAGTACTTTATGGTCGTGAAGTAGATTTGTACTTGCGTTTCCTCTGACAGTGGCAGATATTAAAATATGGTGGGAAAAGGGGAAATAGGTACCTATGTTGACATTATAAAGATGTAGTGATTATTTATCTTTGTAACCAATATCTTCTTCATTTTTAGTAGGTCATAAAAAAAAGTTGTCGTCTGATGTGCACATGAGTCTGCAACAACAATGAACCCCGACACGAAGCGTAACCCGATCAAAGTTGAACGCAGCGTTTAAATGCTGCAAAAGTGTAAAATCATAGACAATTGATCGATTGTCCGCCATCTGTAGAATGACCTCTGTCTTACCGTGTTGTCGGCCTCAAGAATGCAAATAAATGTAATGATCCTTGCTTAAAAAAGTATGCTACCCATAGATTATATGAAAAACAGGATTTGATTTCCTAAAAATCTGATGCATCATCACTGATATTTTGAGCGCAGCCCACGGAGAATTTCGACGAGTCGCGAGAAACAAAATCAAAGCAGCGACGAGCGCAGTTACGTCCCCGAGTCAATGGCTCATTAACTTGACGCAACGCTGCAATTTCAAGATAAAACCCCACAGAGAAGCCATGTTTGACAATTTTCAACCAAAAAACAAGTTTCCGGTGAAAGCCAATTAGCAGGACGAGCCCGGAGGGGAGGGTGTGAGGGTGTGAAGGAGGCGTCAGCGGATCAGTAGATCCGACAGCCGAGGGCCGTCCGCCGTCTGAGCTTCGGTCTCTTGTTCTTTTCACACGCTCAGAAAAAGCGATCAAACGCATCGTTACATACTTGATGGAAAATCACGAGTTCGGATTCATCGCAAGAGCAAATCGCATCAAGAGACGCACATCTTGAACTTGAGCACTCAAACACAGTGCTAGAGTGTGTGTGTGTGTGTGTGTGTGTGTGTGTGTGTGTGTGTGTGTGTGTGTGTGTGTGTGTGTTTGTGTCTGTGTGTGTGTTTGTGTGTGTCTGTGTGTGTGTGTGTGTGTGTGTGTGTGTGTGTGTGTGTGTGTGTGTGTGTGTCTGTTTGTGTCTGTGTGTGTGTTTGTGTGTGTGTGTGTGTGTGTGTGTGTGTGTGTGTGTGTGTGTGTGTGTGTGTGTGTGTGCGTGTGTGCGTCTTTTTCATCACCTCCCTCTTTGATACGCCATTAAATTCAATATAATCTCACTTTCCAGATTTCAAGCTGCTTCTGAACGGAATCATTTGAACAGAATTGCGCAAAACAACAAGCAGTTTTACAAGAGAGGGAGAGAGAAAAATAACAAAAATGTAATATTCAGGTCCGCAGTGGAGCACATATACGGTATGATATGGAGAAGAGACAAACCGGGAATCGAACCCCGACTTCCTGTACCAAAGTCAGCGGTGTAACCCACTAAGATATACCAGCTACATTTGCATAAGAAGTGCTTAAGACTATTGTACAGGACGTGTATGAGGCAATATGACTTTAATAACCTCTGTATGCATCATAGGGAACCCAGACAGGAAACGCACGTGTGACAAAATCACTACGACGAAAATGTCATTTAAACACCATGACATTGTATTTTATTAATATATTAATCTATAGGTGTCAATCAAAGGAATTCATTCCGCCCCCGTACTTTTCTGCACTCATTTCTTTTAGACACAAGGTGGCGCCATTTGATAATGTCCTCCTGAAAACCTGCTCGTCCTCGGATCATGAGGTTGAGAACTGATCATCGGGACTATGTTTATTATGATTCCATGTTCCGTGTGCAAAATGCTCTGAGAGCTGCGTATTGATCAGCAGCGACAGACGGGTTCAATTATTGGGAAATAATCTCCACCATACTCTCTCTCTCTCTCTCTCTCTCTCTCTCTCTCTCTCTCCCTCTCTCTCTCTCTCTCTCTCTCTATTTTAGTTAATTTTCATCCTTCTTCATGTAAATTTTGTAAATTTATTATTCTTAATTTAAAATTATTTTCTTTTACAATTCGTATATTTTTAATTTATTGTGTAAATATTGTATATATTTTTTACTGTGTGCTGTGTGAAACGTGCTGCTGCTACACAACAATTTCCCATCTTGGGATGAATAAAGTATTTATAAATCTATCTAAATATCTATCTATCTTCACATCTAATATGGTCATATCGCACATCCCCACTGGTACACTTAAGTGCAATTAACAAACTGTGCAATATTTACATTTATATTTTTTCTCCACATGTCACTATTGATACTGCTCTGTACATAGTATTTATATACCTTTTTTATATTTTCTGTTATATTTTGCACATACCTATTGCCTTTTTAAATGTCTTCCTATGTTCTTCTGTCCACTTTGCTGCTGTGATGTCCAAATTTCGCCATTGTGGGATGAATGAAGGCAGATCTCATCTCATCTTATCTCTTTATATCTTCAGCTCTGACAAACTTGCTGGTTGGCATCAAAAACGCGTCGCAACAATTACGTCCTCGTGACAAAAACATGTCAAATGTCGATGTGTCGGAAGCGAACTTTCCATGTCTCCAGACTTTCGCACGTACATACGTGCGGCTGCAACCGTCGATTGTTTTCATAGCCGATTCATCTGTCGATGATTTTCTCGATTAGTCAATCAGTTGTTTGGTTCACACGATGTCATGAAACGGTGAAAAATGCCGATCGTCTTTCCCCAAAACCCCAAGATGATGTTTCTGTTTTGTCCACACACCAAAGATCTTCAGTTCACTGTCACAGAGGAGCAGAGACACCAGAACACATTCACGTTGAAGAGGCTGAAATCAGAGAATATTGACTTTTTTTTTCAATCGATTACTAATCGATTACTAAATTTATATATATATATATTAATTATATATATTATATATTATATTGCAGCTCTACATGTATGACAAATGTCTCAGGATCGTGCGGTGACACCAAAACCCAAACCATGCTAATCACTGATGTTGGGTTGTTCTTATGTATCAGTTTGCGTATGAGTCATAACTAGCGTATGAGTCATTACTAGCGTTTGAGTCAAAAGTGTCTTTTTATATGCTCATATTCATGAATGCTTTGTTTTCTTTTTAGTGCTTATGGTCATTTCTATGAAAGTGTCACCTCAGTCAAACAGACCACGGGGTTTAATTACAAATGAGTTTATGAAAAATAATAGTTTCACACACTGCACAGTCCCTCGAATGAAAAGAGGTGTCAGACTTTTGGATCACACGTGTAGACACAGTGACATATTAGAATGACGCCTATAATAAACTCATGGTGTACCTGTGGAAATGCAACAGCAAAGATATCATAGGAATGGCCTGTAAAAGAAAATATACAACAGGATAGAAGGTCAGCCCCGATCCTACGAAAGGATTCCGTGAGGAGGGTATTTCTTTTATTGTCTCTTGAAATAGAAATATAAATAATGTGTGGAATTAAAAACAGACATGTCACAAAAGACAACTTAACACTGAAATAATAAATAAAAAAAAACAAAGGCCAAAGTTTCCCTAAACTAGAAAGTTTGCTGTTAACAGCCACTGAATCAAAGTTAGTTTCACGTCCGCGGGTCGAACTTGTGTCAGCTCATCCCGAGAGAGTCGCATTTCATGTCAGATGTTCTGCTCCATTCATGAATCACTGACCTTTAATATAAAACCGTGGCTATTTTTAGATTGCCAGTTACACGACGCTCTGTCTTGCGAGAGAGAGAAATCATGTGGTTTACTGTAAGTGAAGCTTATTGGTGAAACGATTTTAGTGGTATGCAAACGAGGAGTGAGGTGGGGGACCCAGTGAGGGGCAACGCAACAGTACAGTTACAAATACGCAAAAAAAAATCAAATGTCATAGACTCGATGACGGAGATATGCTGCTCTGTTTGTGGTCAGAGTTAAAATGTGACAACTGCGTTTTCAAAGCTCATAAATGAGCCACAAAGAAAATTCCACATGCGGATCTGGAATGTCCGTATCTGATGTATGTGATGTCAACAGATTATGGTTGTCCACTATAAAACCTTTATTCTTATTCTTTTGGCCACTGGGACGCAGTTTTCTCGAAGAACGGCGACTCGATTTATGGCATTAATTGACTTGGTTACTCGCTTCCCTTCATGAAGTGTTGCCCAGACAAAGCGTTGTGTACATGCTGTAAACTTAACGTCAAGTCATAAAATTGTTAAGTATCAAATTGGCCGCGGTTTCGTTTTAAAGCTCAAACTCAACGGGCGAGTGACCAAAACAAGCGGAGAGCGTTCTGCCTGGCGCGCACACACACACACACACACACACACACGGTTACAACACTCCTCATGTGACAAACACAACTCTCACCACTAACTAATGATTGACTGACTGAATGAGTCATTGACAAATGGTAGCTGGTAAACGGTAAGCGAGCGGAAACAGTGAACGTTCCTGTTTCCCCTATTTTGGGACCAATTTTCTTTTCTTTTTCTATCAATGACTTTGGTGTACGATGATTAGATCCAGTAAGCGTACATCTCTATGCAGATGACACTTATTTATACCATGACACCATTAAAAACAAATAATATATATGATATCAATAAGATAATAAATACATTGTGTAAAAGAAGGGTTTTACAGAATCAGTGTACTCTTTAAAAATGCTCCAGCTTTAAGACATTTGTTTTTTTCCCAGAGGTCCTGTGGTTTAACTGACCATGTGAACAAGTAAAAAAAATTCTTTTTCCACAAAACGTGAGACTTATAAAAGGCCACAAGGTGTTAAAAAGGCGTATTAAGTATCTCAAGTCCAGTTAAATATAAATGGTCTGAGTTTTGTGGCTGAAATGTAGATGGAATAGTCAATAAAATGAAGCTTATATAGTCATGATACTTTGGCGTGCAGTATCACAACATTTGTCACACACATTCCCAAGTCTACACCATGACAGCGAACGGTAAATTACATTCATGTAAACACGATTAAATTCATAAACATTTTGGCAAAAACAGAGAGTAAAGCAGATGTGATTTCTTGCAGCAGTGGGAAATAACTAAATAATAATGCATCTAATGATGAGCTAATGATTTTTTGGCCATTTAAAACCCAATCCAATCAGAGAAGGGCACATTGCTACTAGAATCATGTCAGGGTTTAACAGTAAACAGTGCAAAAACCTTGAACATACTCGCGGCTGCTATAGCATATACAGTACTGTTTGATGAGGAGAGGTGCTTTGACATCCGATGTGCGTCCACATTAGCTTTGTTGGGGGAGCCGGCTCAGCATCCTCATGGCAGTGTACTCGCCGGAGTCGGGCTGTCTACAACTTCTTAAGCAGAAGATGCCAAAGAAGAAGCAGAATGAATTATTTAAAAATCAAAACATTTCAATCAAGGGAATTGAATGTGACATTTTAAATAAATACCTGGCCTTTCTCAACTTTGTGCGCAACAGGATAAACGCCACCAGCAGCAGGATAGCGACCACGGCGGCGACCACGGCGGCGACCACGGCGGCAATCCAGAGTTTGACGGGAGTCCCTGTCACGGGGACACGAGGTTCACCACTCAATTTGAATAATGGTATTTCAAAGTCTGACGGCAGGAGCGCGCGAGCACACACACACACACACACACATGTTCATGTTATGACACAGATTTAGACGGGACAGATTTAGATAAACTCCCGCAGGGTGTAACCCCAACACTTCATTCAAACATTAACTTGAGTGTCGGTTTACCACCTTCAGATGATCCCTACCATGGCTGTTCAGAGGCAGGCCAGCGTCTGCATTGCACTTGGCTGCAAAAACACACAAAAAAAGATATTCTTACTTCGGAAATTGGCTAAAGGGAAATGGACAGTTCACTATGGAAGTGTAATTCGGGCCATGCGGTAGAAAAAAAGGAATTTTTTTTAGAAAATCGCGGAGAATAAAGTGGAAATGTTGAGAATAACGTTGAGATAGCTAGGGCCTCAACTATCGATCATTTTCTTGATTAGTCGATCAGTTGTTTGGTCCATAAAATGTCATAAAATTGTGAAAATGTTGATCGTGTTTCGCAAAACCTCAAGAAGTTGTTTTTTTGTTTTGTCCACACACCAAAGATATTTAGTTCACTGTCAGAAAGGAGCAAAGAAACCAGGTAATATTCACATTTAAGAAGCTGAAATCAGAGAATTTTGACTTTTCCCCCCATAAAAACTTACAACATAAAAATCGATTATTAAAATAGTTGGCGATTAATTTAGTTGTGGATTACTAATGGTTCAATCGATTAACTGTTGGAGTTCTAGAAATGTCCCTAAACGCCCGTGTTGTGGTTCCAGTTCAGCTGTCACACCCGTAGCTTGGCTACGCTAGCTTGGCTACGCTAGCTTGGCTACGCTAGCTTGGCTAACTGCACGCCTCTCGAAATTCATTAACGGTTGTTTGCAATTGGACGTCGTCGTGTCCGGACACGCGTCTGTCACCGCATCGCTTCTTCCACATCCAGCCTGTCTATAATAATATCATAACTGTACAACTTGGTTTCTTGTTTATTTCTCGAAATAACATTTCAACCCTATTCTCGACATTTTGACTTTATCCTCGAAATGCAAGGCAAAAAAATATAAATATTCCTCCTCTCATTCTTTTTAAAATGAATTAGAACATCATTTTTTTTTACAGTGTCAGTTAAAAATTGAATGTAAAATAAAATCAAACAAAATACTAAAATATGACAGATACTCACTGACGCATTTGGCCTTGCGTTCCATCCCCTAATGAGACAGAAGAGTGGGACAATGCAGGAGGGATCATAATCATGCGGAACAGAATTATGGCAATTTCAAGATGGCGTTCATCGGCTTTTGCTGAGTCACTCGTCGCGACTGGCGTGTGTGTTGTGAGTGCTTCCTTTCTTTCAATTCGCTGAGCAGAAAGAGCAAAGTCGATGCTGCTGGCCTCTTCTTTAAGGACCCAGTGTTCACACCACACGGACAACAGAAACGCTCCGGGGGGTAGCGTGGACGGCAGCCGTTGGACATTGACTTTTTAAAAGTCAATCTAAAAATAATACACGCGGCGAATGACATCGGAGCCAGAAATGTCCGCCACTCACCTCAGAAGAGCAGTACCGCGCGTACTGAATCACCTCCAAGCACCCGGAGGTGGCGAGAGTGGTGTCGCTCTGCTTCACCACCACTTCGTCGGTTTCCCTCTGATGGCTGTTTGCCAGCACGTGGCCCTAAAGTCAACGCACGGGAGACGGATGAAAATCAAAACGGCCTCGGGAAAAAAAAACTAGAACAGACTTGACGTTTCGTTCGGCGACAGCGATCTTCAGGTGCAAAGACATCATCAATCACGCGACAGTGAAAGCGGATGTTTACGTGACTTGCCCCCCCCCATCACAAGAGGCCCACTTTGTACATTTCAAGCACAGGGGTCAGAAGGGTCGCTCGCACGTGGACGGCAACCCCAACATTGACAGGCCTTTCTTTATTTCCAACGCGGTTGTAAATAAAGAGAGTTGACGGTGGCTGACTGATGCAATGATATCAGTTTACACTTCCACCAAGTCACACGGTCTTCTCTGGAACTCGGCCCTGTGGGATGGCGTTGCACGTGTCATACCAGGGAGTCAATCACCGGGGCCTGAATCCGTCCCACTCACCGTCCGGTTGGTCCAACTGTAATGACATCCGGTCGCGTTGAACTGCGGCAGGCGGTAAACCGTCCGTCCGGCCTCCTGAGTGACGTTGCAGTCGAGGTCGTGTGCACCGCAAAGTGGCAGAAAGGCGACTGAGGAGAAGGAGAAAGAAAAAATACACTGATGACTCGGCCACAGTCCTGATTGTAGATTTAATGTGGCGACGTCGTTTGAACCACACTGTGATTGCACAATTATCATTCCTGTCACTGCTTGGTGGGAGCGGATTAGCTGGTTTTGAGTCATGCTTCTTTTCACTCATATTAATAATAATAATAATAATAATAATAATGTTCATATTCATGAATGCTTTGTTTTCTTTTTAGTGCTTATGGTCGTTTCTATGAAAGTGTCACTTCAGTCAAACAGACCACGGGGTTTAATTAAAAATGAGTTTATGAAAAATAATAGTTTCACACACTGCACAGTCCCTTGAATGAAAAGAGGTGTCAGACTTTTGGATCACACGCTTGGTGGGAGCGGATTAGCTGGTTTTGAGTCATGCTTCCTTTCACTCATATTAATAATAATAATAATAATAATAATAATAAAACCTTTTCAGTGTACTCAAAGACACATCACAAGATAAACGGCAACAGAGAAAGTAGCACCACTGGGATGACGTCATGACCCTCACTCCAAGAAAACTGTGTTTGAGATGCTTTTTTATCATGAAAAAAATTAATAAATAGAAGAGTCAAATACGAGTGGTAATGACTGAAGCCTTTGGAAATAAATTGGATTCGTTTCTCGTGCCTTTTTTTTTGTCTGTAATAAATGCTTGAAAACTGATGAGTAATGCTTGTAATCTTGGTCACTCTTAAATAACACGAGCACTTGATCTGTATTTCACGACCCGATATATGGACACAAAGGAGGAGAGTGACAGTGAGCCACTACTGTAAGTCCATGACTCCTGCGCCGACAGGAAAGAACATCAACAACCACTTCCTCTTCAACACGGTGCAACGTGGTTCGACTTTAAGAGCTTGTTATGGATGAGTCAAAAGTACAGTAGCTGCTCATGCTGTATATATATATATATATAAATATATATAATCGAATTCACTTACTTGCCAAAGGTATGAGGAGATGAAGAAGACGCAGCATCCTCCTCGATTCTTCTTCTTCTCTGTCTTCTTCTTCTTCTTCTTCTCCTTCTCCTTCTTCTCTAAAGACGCACGTTGTGTTGCAGGGCTCGACCTTGAAAAGTTCTGCGAAGAGAGGACCGTGTTCCTTCCTGGCAAGGAAGAAATGGAGAAGTGCGTCGCTGACGACGGCGTCACACCTGGGCCTTCTCTTCCCCTCCACGAGTCACGGGATGATGATGATCGACATCACCCCATTCTGCTGAGGGGAGGGAGGGAGGGAGGGAGGGGGCAGGAAGGGGGCAGGGAGAGGAAGAGAGGGAGGGGGCAGGGGGAGGGAGGGGGAGAGGGGGCAGGAAGGGGGCAGGGGGAGGGAGGGGCTATAATACTGATGGTATGTGTAGGCGTAAGGGCACAACAGCTGCATACTTCCAAAGGTCGTTGCACTCTTCAAAGTTGAATCCCGTCAATCCGGTGAATGCTGACATCAGTTTGGGAGGCTGGAGGTCCACGAGTGCTCTCATACTGTACTAGGAAACAAGTGTGCGCCGTAGTGAAGAAATGTAATCATGAACCCAGGTTTGAATGGATGAGTGAAGGGAAGTGTGTATCACAAGGGTCAATGAATAGGTGGTTTATTAAGGGGAGCGAGAAGTTTGCGCCAGGAAAGAAGGACATAGACTCTTGTCTCTGATTCAATTAAACATGACTCGTAGACAAACTTGTTCATATTTGAACGATTTATTTGCGCATTTCACAAAGGAAATCAAGATTTCCGCGCCCGTGCGCATGTGTGTGTGTGTGTGTGTGTGTGTGTGTGTGTGTGTGTGCGCGTGTGTGTGCGCATGTGTGTGTGTGTGTGTGTGTGTGTGTGTGTGTGTGTGTGTGTGTGTGTGTGTGTGTGTGTGCGCGTGTGTGCGCGTGTGTGTGCGCATGTGTGTGTGCGTGTGCGTGTGTGAACGTGTGTGCGTGTGTGCGCGTGTGTGTGTGTGTGCAGGGCAGAGTGACAGAGGCAGAAAGAGAGAGCGAGGTGCCAAGTACCGGCATCTTGCATCAATATCTTTTAGAAATAAACCACAGACATAGTTTTAAAGTTGGACATTCGACGGAAATCATGTGGCATATGTTTATTCTTCGTTCACATTCGATGACACGCGATGACGAAACACAAATGTGTGTGTGTATAATAAAGATTCTGCTGCGTCTGAGAAGGACACACACACACACACACAGAGTATAAAACACACTGTGGTTTAGGGGCAGGAGGGTGGTTGAGGGTGGTTGAGGGGCAGCAGGGTACAGACGGCGTCCTGGTGGACTGAATATAAAAGGTTTGATTCCTGCAGCAGAGTCGACGTCAGACTGAAACCCTCACGTGTTCCGTGTCCAGCAGTTCTGGACTCTGACGACAGGAAACGTTTTGTGGAACAAACCGCGTCGCCGCTTCGACCTGAAGCTGGACGACGACGACGACATCATCGTCGTCTTCTTCACACTCTTCGCTCTCACGTACAGTCTCTGTGTGTCCGAGGCGTTTCATCCTCCACTCGCTGCTCTTCAGTCTCTGATTTGCTCGCCTCCGTCCTGCAGCCCGGTGCCGTCCTCTTCGCCGCCGGTCTCCGGACCCGGACTCGGCGGCAGCAGCTCCAGGTCCTTGGAGCTGCTGGTGCTGGCGGCCCTGGCGATCCGGGTGAGCGTCTGCTCGTAGGGCGAGGGCAGGTAGACCATGAGGAACACGCCGTCCGTCACGTCCTGCTCGGAGCTGGAGCTGGGCAGCTGGTGCGGCCCCCTGCTGCGGCGGAGCGACGACAGCAGCTCGCAGTTCCTCTCCGGGTCCTGCAGGTCCTCCAGGGCGATCACGTTGGCCAATCCCAGCTTGCCGTCCAGGCTGAAGCCCCGCCTGCGGCGCAGGACCAGGAAGCCGACGGCGCTGAGGAAGAGGAGGAGGACGGAGACGGTCGCTATGACGATGTAGGTGATGGATCCTGCGCTGATAAGGGCCTCGCCCGACCTTTGACCCTGTGACTCACAGAGAAGATCATTAGAACAATTAAATAAGAGAAAATGAGGGTGAAACTAAACTACGTAACTTTTCAGCAGCATTCAAACGCAAAAGTCAATCAATACTTCACTATATTCATTATTCATATTATCACATCATCATATTTTACCTAACGACTCAGGAAAGAATTCACCTGATCCTTAAAAAAATGATTTGAATCATATTTTTTTCAAATAAACGAGGAGAAAACAACAAAGATGCTCAAGATACGTTTCATTTATCTGATAAAGTTATGTTTACTTTCTCATTTTAGGTTCTTTATATTTGTATTTTCGTTTTATTTATAGTTATTTATTATAAAGTTGATGGTTACACTGAAAAAATATCAAAACTGCATTTCTCTGTCAACAGTGTTTGATAACATCTTAACATAATGTTAGCATATATATATGCTGATATATCAGAAAAATTATCATTTTATTTTATCGGTTTCGAACTCAAACATCAGAATAGGTCGTTTCATTTTAATATTTCATCATCAGAAACAAGGAGAGAAAACATCGCAGCTCAGAGATTATGACTCGTCGTTTCATCATTAACATATTTATTTCTTTAGTTATGGATCATTTCGGTTGTTTCGATGTTGCTTGTGTCAAAAACAAAGAGGATACTTAAGAAGATTTATAGTTTATTGTTTCAGAAATGTTTTTTTATATTCATATGACACCAGCTGATGGTTTCATTATATTCATTTAGCTGTGACGTGACAGACACGGAAGCTCTGTGGTGAAGTCACGTCAAGTGACCAGCAGGTGGCGCCGTCGGCCCAAAAACATCCGTTTGGCCTCTTTTCACTGAATGAATCTGTTGCCGTGGAAACGGTTCAAGGTCAGCGACGACGTCTGGATAAAACATTAAAAGATTCTAATCAAATCAAAAATAAAGTTTAATCTTTTGAGCTTGACGTCAAAACGCTGAAAAACTGATTTTTTTTTCATGAATTAACAATTTAACAATTAACCCTTTTCATTATTTGAATTTAATTCCGTTTACTCGTTACTGGATCAGCTGTGCGTGTGTGTGTATATGTTTGGCTTCCACACAGCTGTGTCGTGGTTAACATTTACTTTTATTTATGATTCATGATTCTTTTTTTTGTAATTTTTATGCTCCACATAAAAACTAAATTGTGTTTCTAACATCCACAAGTCAGTTAATCAGCGCAAGACATTAAAATGATAAGCTCATAAATAAAAACACCTAATAAACTAAAGTTATGCTAAAATAGAATAAAATAAGATCATAAATAAAAGCATTTAATAAATAAACTTAAAAATTACATATTTAAAACATTTCACACTTTCTCTGGTATTTGACAAAACCGCACAACATCATCAGTTTTACTGTGAGCAGATTTTAATCTCACAGATTTCTTTGACTTTAATTAGAAGAAATGCAGACTTTTATTCTGAAAACCGATTAAGAGTAATTCAACAGAACGTTTTATTATTTTAATGCTTCAAAACATTTCTGCTTCATTTAACTTCTTCCTGCTATAATTTTGTCCATTTACAGATTACATTTTATGAAGATCAATAATAAGAAATATTGATTCATATGTCTATAATATAATATACTAAAATGAATATAATAAAAAAGTCTCCAAGTCGTCAAAGCCGGATCGAACTCACCGTGGTCTGCCGGTCGGTGGAGGGCAGCGCCGAGGGGCCGGGCGACCAGTCCAGAGAGTCTCGACCCGCCGGGCCGAACTTCCTCCAGCTGCTGTCCAGCAGAGAGCGCATGGTGGACCGGTTGTAAGGGGGGCCAAGCGGGCAGCCGGGGGGCCACGAGGAGCCGGGGGGCCGCGAGGAGCCGGGGGCCACAAGGTGCCGGGGGCCACGGGGAGCCGGGGGCCACGAGGAGCCGGGGGCCACGAGGAGCCGGGGGCCACGAGGAGCCAGGGGGCCACCAGGCCCGAGAGCAGAGGAGGACGACGAGTCCAGAGACGGTTCAGAGGAGAAAGTGACGCAGCTCAGAAGTGACAAGCCTGAAATATGTGAAGAGGAGGAGGGAGGAGGGGGTGGGGGCAGCAGACTGTGTGTGTGTGTTTGTGTGTGTGTGTATGTGTGTGTGTGTGTGTGTGTGTGTGTGTGTCAACAACAAACAGTTGAAAACGCTCGTCCCTCACCAACTTCATTTTCCTCATTTAATTAAATTAAATTAAATTAATTTCACCAATTTTCTTTTTCCGATTCTGGTGTAAATAAATGAAAGTGTTGAATGTTCACTTTTAGAATTGAGCTCGACGTCATCGTCCTGTCGTTTCCATTCTTTATCTCGTGATGCGTCAAAGACGATCAATGACTGTACACAAAGACAATAACTTACTGTATATAAAGACGATCAGTGACTGTATATAAAGACGATCAGTGACTGTATATAAAGATGATCACTGACTGTATATAAAGATGATCAGTGACTGTATATAAAGACGATCAGTGACTGTATATAAAGACGATCAGTGACTGTATATAAAGACGATCAGTGACTGTATATAGAGACGATCAGAGACTGTATATAAAGACGATCACTGACTGTATATAAAGACGATCACTGACTGTATATAAAGACGATCACTGACTGTATATAAAGACGATCACTGACTGTATATAGAGACGATCAGAGACTGTATATAAAGACGATCACTGACTGTATATAAAGACGATCAGTGACTGTATATAAAGACGATCAGTGACTGTATATAAAGACGATCACTGACTGTATATAAAGACGATCAGTGACTGTATATAAAGACGATCACTGACTGTATATAAAGACAATCACTGTCTGTATATAGAGACGATCACTGACTGTATATAAAGACGATCACTGACTGTATATAAAGACGATCACTGACTGTATATAAAGACGATCACTGACTGTATATAAAGACGATCAGTGACTGTATATAAAGACGATCACTGACTGTATATAAAGACGATCAGTGACTGTATATAAAGACGATCAGTGACTGTATATAAAGACGATCAGTGACTGTATATAAAGACGATCACTGACTGTATATAAAGACGATCAGTGACTGTATATAAAGACGATCACTGACTGTATATAAAGACGATCACTGACTGTATATAAAGACGATCAGTGACTGTATATAAAGACGATCACTGACTGTATATAAAGACGATCAGTGACTGTATATTAAGACGATCAGTGTCTGTATATAAAGACGATCAGCGACTGTATATAAAGACGATCACTGACTGTATATAAAGACGATCACTGACTGTATATAAAGATGATCACTGACTGTATATAAAGATGATCACTGACTGTATATAAAGATGATCACTGACTGTATATAAAGACGATCAGTGACTGTATATAAAGACGATCAGTGACTGTATATAAAGACGATCACTGACTGTATATTAAGACGATCACTGACTGTATATAAAGACGATCACTGACTGTATATAAAGACGATGATGGTCCCGTCCCTCTGAAGAGCACTCGGTCGAGCTCATTTCCCAGAATCCTCAGAAACATCTGCAACACAAACACGTTTAATCAAAAAACGTGAACATAAACAGATTAGCAGCCGATGTGTGGTTCTGTATGTTACTGTGGCGCCCTGCGTCATGTGACGTCCCCCTTTAGAAACTGTGTCACACGTCTGGGTCACGCAAACACTTTGTCCGTCGGCGTCCGACGACACGAGCTGAAGCTGCTCAGGCTGAAACGCGTGAAGCGAACAGTCACACGATTCCACTTTTTATTAAAAAACGCCAACAATCTGCTGAGGCTCTGAGCGACGCGAGCACATTAATCCCCCGACTGTCCGACTCCCAGCTGGAGGCACGGCACGACGACACGAAGACGAGTCGTCAGACCGGCGAATCAGAGACAATGAAAGAGTGATGGCGGGACACGTGGTGGGCGACGGGGGAGGTTGATCTACAACGTCAAACTAAAGGTTTAAGTCTGAAAGAAACAAGTGAGAGAATCGAACAGTCGGTGCAGAATCGAACAGTCGGTGCAGAATTGTCTCATGTCACTGTCTCATTATTCAAATGCTTTTTTTTTTTTTTTGATGGAAACGCCATCATGGACTTAACAGAATAAATCCTTCTCGTTGCAGCTGACGGTCGACAACATCTGTCCGCTCGCTGCTCGCCCCATAAAGCTGCAGGAAACAAGGGCAAGTGGTGACGGGACGTCCGGTGGTGGTGGTGGGGGGAGCAGGGACGGGACCAGGGGGGGCGGAGGCTGGACTACATCCTGGGAACAGATGTGAAACCCCAGTTCAGGGTTAGACGAGGTTTCCTAACTGTGACATATTTCGTATAAATATATCTTTACTATTAGCTGCATCGTGTGATAGAGGGAGCGTCGGAAGGAGAGAGAGAGAGAGAGAGGGGAGTGAATGAAGCAGGAGAAGAGAGAGAACGACCTCGAAGGGAAAGAAGAGTAAATCTTCTCAGGCGCTTCAGATGCCCCGCCCCCCTCACGCCCCCCCCCCCCCCGCCTGCCCTCAATATGGTCCGAGCGGCCAAAGTTCGCATCAGCTCAACACTCATCACTACATTCATCCATCCAGTCAGTCCAGACTCAGGAACAACCAGCTGGACGAACAGGAAGTGGATGTGAAAACATTACTTTTCATTTTCAGCATCGTCAACACGAGCTAACGAGTCCTCAAGTCCTTAAAGCTACAGTGTGTAATATTAAAGGAGACATTTCAGAATTTCATGGAATTATCAGACGCTGCCGGAAACCGGAAAACGGAATCGGCGGTGCTACACCATAAAGTGTCCCCCTGTCGTGTGCTCAGTTGTCTGCAGTAAGCAACTTTACCACCGGATGCAACCGCAAAAAAAGTTACACAGTGGTCGGCGCAAGGGTTCGTCCTCAGGGGAGCAGGACGCAGCTCGGTCACGAACAACAGGACTCAAGATCGTGGAAACCATCGTTCGTCAGCACGTTGAAGCATTTTAATCAACTGATCAGAAGCTGATAATCAATAATCACATAAATTGAATCAATTGTCTTCACGTGTCAAAGCTGTTTTGGTTACAGAACAAGAAGCAGCTGAAACTCACAAACAAATAAACCACAGACTTTAAATAAAGATCATCATGATTCCCCCCCCCGGTGTCTGGCTGCAGTACAGGTCATAAGCTCCGCCCCCACCATGTAAGCAGTTGGGACATATGGACTAAAGTAAAAAAAGAGCACAAAATGGCTGCGCCTGAATATCGGAGATATTATACAGTCTGTAGTTTAAACAGGAGTCTGTCAGTGACCTGCTCGTATCAGAGAAACTATGGAAATGAAACACATGAAATATTAAAAATTAGAAGCAAATTATACAAACACAGAATTTACAGCAGAACAAACAAACAGTTTGGTTTAAATAAAACGAGACAGAAGTTCAAGTTTCTACAGAAACATTCACAAACAGATCCGATCAGAGATCCTCGACAGTCTCCATCAGAACGTGACGAGGTCTCACTCTGACTCTGAGTGCAGGTTCAGACGGGACTTTTTCTCTTTGGCGTGCGTACAGTAGATGTCTGGGACGCGGGGGTCAGAGGTCGTGTGACAGGACTCACAGGTTTCTCCTCATCATCATCATCATCATCACAGCAGGTCAGAGGCCAGGACACGTCGCTAAATGACCATGAGCAGGAATGTACGCGGCAAAACGAGCGGCGGACAAAAGGCGGAAGGAGCTGCGACGTTTCTTTACGATGTGGAAACTGAAAACAACCCGTGTGCAGGTGAACTACAGTTCCCATGTTACACTGCACATGTATGTCCACATGAGGGGGGAAACTAAATTAATCATATTTTATATCATTCACAAACCATCAGCCAATCAGATCGTTGACCCTCATGTCACATGACGTCTGCCCGTGTCGTCCAGAGGCTGTCAATCAGATTCATCACGACCAATCGTCTTTTCACCAGTCAGATGACGTCGCAGTGACGCCGCCACAAGATGGCGTGAAACAACGTCAGACTGCGACTCCATTTCCTGTTTACGTCCTTCACCGACCGACCAACCGTCTGCATCGCCGCAGCGTCACAGTATGATGTCATAGAGTCGGCCCACGCGGCCCAGCCACTCGCGCAGCGCCTGGCGGACCCGGGCGTCGGTGACGTGGCAGGACAACTGGCTGAGGCACGGGTAGAGCGCCGGCTGCAGCGCCAGGAAGGAGGCGTCCGTCAGCAGGAGCGTCTGGTTGAGGAGAGTCAAGACCATGTTGGTCCACGCCTGCAGGGGGCGACAAAACATTTCAACAAAGAGTTTTAACTGCACACGCCAACGTCACCGCCATGTCGATCTACTGATCAGGAGCACAGGTCTCGATCAGACAGGAAGTCGGTTTTTTTGCGATGTGTTTCTGAAGCGTTTTGCGAACTTCGTACGAATAAACACAGACGGATGTACACCTGATATTTTAGCTTCGACACCCATCTTATTTTACAATCTAAGGGTTTGATCGTGGCCCAGCAGCCATTCAGAGAGGCCTATGCTGCAAACAGGAAGTGAGAAAAATGAATGACGTCCACGACAACTATGTTAACCACGACAACCTGTGGAACCAACAGTTGAAAACAGACAAGACCTGAAAACCTGGTGTTGATGATGTCACGGTGTTGATGTTGTGTTGATGATGATGTCGTGGTGTTAATGATGATGTCACGGTGTTGATGATGTGTTAATGATGATGTCATGGTGTTAATGATGATGTCACGTGTTGATGATGTCGCGGTGTCTCACCTGTATCTGGGCCTCGGAGTCTCTCAGTGAGATGCTGTGGGAGCTGATGGTGGATCCGGACCTCGGTCTCTTCTCCTGCCTCAGGACCTCGGGTCCGGCGCTCACCGAGTGCCTCAGTGGTGGCCCCTGCTGGTCCACCAACTGCTGTGGCCTCTGCGGGGGCCTCTGCGGCTCGCCGACGATCCCTCCCCCTGCGGCGGAGCCTGCCCGGCCCTGCTCTTTCATGAACAGGTTGACGTGGCTCTGCGGCGGCGGCTGCTGCTGCTTCCTGCGTTTGTACTCCAGCATCAGTTTGCTGATGGTTTTGTCGGTGGCGATGGTGTACAGCTTGTTCCCGGCACTTTCCCACCATTCCTTTCTCCTTCCCGTCCCGACGCTGCCTGGAGCTCCGCCTCCCGAGCTCGCCGTGGCACCGGAGTCCCTGCGCGGCAGACTTCCTGTGCAGCTGTGGAGAGACGAAACAGCTGGTTTCAGTCGACACGTTACGTTTCAGCCTGATGTGTGATGTGACGCAGTCAGACCTGAGTCCCGGACTCGGTGTGGGCGTGTCTCCTGGCGATGCTGCGCTCACATCCGCCACCTGACACCTGTACCCGCCATCCTCCGAAGGCGTCCCCCTCGCCGAAAGCCCGCCCACTGACGTCGGGGTGGAGGTCTCTGATTGGAAGAGAGGCAGGAGGAAGATGTGATCCCCTCCTCCTCCTCCTCCTCCTCCTCCTCCTCGGAGCAGCGCCGCCTCCTCCAGCGTGCTCTCCAGGTCCCGGTGCATCTGGATGTAGCTGTTGCACAGATCCATGCACAACTTGTAGAGCCGTTTCACCAGCCATGCCCAGTCGCCGCCGCCCAGCGGCTGCACGCTGAGCGACGGGATGGGCGCTCGCCACTGGTGACGCTTGTCCCGTCCGCGAGGGGGACTGACCTGCCGGGGAGACAGAGACGAAAGAGGAGGATTTTAGATTTTTTTTTTTAACTTTGAGGAAAACGTTAGGATGTGACCTGATCAGAGATCGGCTGTGTCACCTGAGCCGTTTCTTCAAAGATGTCTTCGTCCTCTGACGAGGCCGATCCGGGGTGGGAGGAGTCAGAGCTGTGCTCCTCTTCCTCGTACAGGATCCTCTTCACCTGGGAACACAGACACAACTTCCTGACGACAAATGAAGCCGATGCGTTGCTGGGACGTTGGTTAATGTGCGAGTGACTACAGAGGATGAATTTGAAAACTCAGCGACTAGCAAACTCTGGTGCAGCTACTTTTAATTTTGTTAAATCAAAATAAACAAATAAAATCAGCTGCTACGAACTCGTTTCATCAAACCACACAAAAACTCACCAGTTCAGATCTAAAACTGGAGGGAAACATTAGCGACTATAGTGGCGACTATACCTGCTGAGCCGTCATGCCGTCGGCCTGACTCAGGGTGGCGCTCAGCAGAGCCTGGAAGTACAGGTTGAAGCTCATGGCCGACTGACGGTAGAGGTTCGCCGCCCCGCAGACGCCCGACACCTTCATCAGCAGGTACTTCAGCCCCGGGCGGGTGTCGAAGTCGCGCGCCGTCCTGCAGGGAGGCGGAGCAACACGTTACCGCGTCGGAAACCGATCAACAACAACATCAGGTCAATACTGTTCGTCAGAGCGATCAGGAAAAACCTGTAGGAGTCCAGCAGCAGGTCCAGGATTATGGCGAGGTTGGTCATGGAGATGTAGCGCAGGAAGCCCGCGGTGGGTCTGCCGGGGTCAGAGGTCACAGGCGTGACCCGCTCGTGACCTTCGGGCTGCTTGACGAACTCCTCCAGCAGGATGTCGGAGAGGTTCTGCAGCAGCACCTGGTGGGACAGCAGGCTGACCACGATGGTCCGGAACGGGATCCTGCACAGTCCACAGTTTGAGTACAAGTACACAAGGTGAGTACAAGTACACAGACTGTACGTACTGTACACATCATTGACTCCACAGGACAAACTGTCTTACCCGATTTTCCTGGAGCAGCAGCAGAAAGAAAATCAAAGAGTTAGATTCACATTTTAAATTTAAATTAAAAAATAGATTTAATGTTGATTTAATGATTTTGACACAAACTTACAGGGGAAATGAAATAGTCTAATTTTATTGTTTATGTGCATCAACAGGAAAAACAATAATAAAAATAAGCACGTTTTTTAAACAAAACATTAAATAAAATTGAATTACCTAAATTGAAATTCACACCGAGATTGAAGCTTTTAAAAAAAATCTGATGTTCGAAGAAGGGATTTAAAAGCAGTGACAAAGTTCAGGTGCTCAGCGAACGACCACGGGATCCAAGATGGCGCCTGTGTGTGTCTCACCTCTTCTGAGCGTGTCCGTTGGACAGCTGGTCGGACGGCATCTCGATGATGAGGACGCAGGACTGAGCGTGCTCGAAGCCGTCCTTACTGCTGGGCGTCTTCGGAGAACACTGAGTGTCCAACATGAAGACCTGAGACACGGGACACGTCTTGTCAATCACATGACGACCTGAGACACGGGACACGTCTCGTCAATCACAGCGCCAGTGACACGTGTTTAAACTGGGCGGAGTCTCGAGATGATCAGAACTACAGTATCCGTCTGAAGAGACCGAAGCTGAAAAAAGTCCGGATGAAAACGAAGGATGAAAACAAACGAACAAATTGAAACTTTTTTTTTTTAAATGCACATGTCATTTTCTGCCACCAGGGGTCTCCCTCAAAATAACGGCGGCGTTCCACTTCAGGCTCCGCCTTCCTTAGGAGGGTGTGGTCTAGGAAAGAAAATGAAGCGGTCTGGTCTACGCCGGATTTCGTGTTTGCCGTGACCAGCGTATTCCGCCCCTTACCGCTGTCGCCTAGCAACGGAGCGGCAGCTGACCACGGTTGGAAGGATCGTCACCGGTGCGCTATGAATCCTGGGAAAGGTTGAGCCGGGCAGGCAAACAAATGAAACACACCCTTACCTTCATTAGAAACTACATTATACTCAAGATTTCACTGAGAAAAACAAATATTCTAATTTAAACATTTTACTTTTGGATTCAACGGAATCTGTTTCGCTCGTCATATGACGACCCGCAGTGGTCGCGGTGCTGACCTGCTGAGCCATAGCTTTGATCCTCCAGTACTCGGCCTCGGCGGAGGGCGAGTGGGACGGAGCCGCCACCTTCACCTCGCAGGCGTCGCCGGAAAAACTGTCCGACCCGCTGTGGAAACAGGCCAGGAGGTTCTGCAGGGAGACACCCGGGAAGAGACGGAGGCGGAGTCAAAAGACGGACATGGAATCACACAGAAGCTCCTGAACAAATTTCCAGGAACTAGGTCCTTCTGTCTGTCTGATGGAACGTGCAGAAAAGAATGAATCAGTGACACGTTGTTGTGGATCTGGACAAAGGGGGCGGAGCCAGAGATGTTTGATCTCATTCTTTAACATTGTTAGACAGAAGGTTTTTTGTTGACATGTTCGATGATTCCACAGGGAATAATTCATTAAAAAAAACGATCAGATACATTTACTGACTGATTCTGTGAGAGTGAGGCAGAGATCTGGCGCAGATGTAAATGTGGGAGGAGCCTGTTGGGTCTGGGGTGGAGCTCCGAGCGCGACCGAGTCTGAGCAGATGAATCCAAACCGTTTAGCAAAACATACATTTAATGTGACCTGAATTCGTCGCTTATGGATGAAATCAGCTTTTCTATAAACCCAAGTCAGAGGTCACGTGTTAATGTGTCCGAAAGCTTCGGCTACATGTTCATGTTAAGCTCTGACGTCAGTTGGTCCTTCACATTCTCTCAAGAGAGACATTTACATTTACACCAACTTCATCTGGGTCAAGCTCACATGTGAGTTTAACATCATTTAAATCTCTGGCCAACAATTAATCAACTCACGTTTAAATGGTAACCCTCATGTTAAAACGTTTCATGCTCCTAGTTACGTATTCATAGTTACTATTTACGCGTTCCTCGTTATGCTTTTGTAGTTACTTCTTACATGTTTGTAGTTACATCTTCTAGTTACTTTTTAGTTGTTTCTACTTAAGTTTTCCTATTTGCCTGTTTCTAGTTATTTCCTTTAAGTGTTCGTGGGTACATCTTCTAGTTTCTACTTAGGTTTTCCTATTTGCGTGTTCCTAGCTACGTGTTCCTAGTTACATGTTCCTATTTGCGTGTTCGTAGATACTTGTTACATGATACGTAGTGACGTAGATCAATAAGGAAAAGCAAGTAATTAAAAAACACGTTAAACGTCGCAGCTGCTACGTTTTCCTGAAGCTTCCAGTTCCTGAAGTTCTGCTCCAAAAAAAAGCTCACATGCGGAGTCCCTCAGGGATCCATCCCGGGACCCCTTCTGTTCCGTTAAAATCACAATGATTTTTCCCCAATAATTACCATCAGCTCAGTATTCTCATATGTTTGGGCACTTTTTCCCGTCTTTGTTAACTTTGTCTGTTGATGATCTTCACTTCACTTCCTGTTATTCTTGAATCTACTGTAAGACCTCGCTGATTGTTTCTAAACGTTCAGCCCGTCTTGCTGTAGAGCTCGGACCTCAATCATAAGCTCTCAGCTCAGATCAGAAATCAAATAAAATCTTGTTTGTGCCGCGGTTCACGACTAAAACTCAAGAGGTGACGGAGCTTTTCCAGCTGCCACTCTCGGACAGAAGCCAGACAAGCTTGCTCCGTCTCTGCTTTTTAAATCTGGGCTAAAGACACATTTCACTCACTGTCCCACTAATCTGTTTATCTGTCTGTAATGCTCTGCTCGTCTCTGCTCGTTTGTGTGTTTCTTTTTTTTCTTCGTGTTTCTTTAATATCGTTTTGTCGGCTTACTCTCTTGTGTTCAAATGAGCTTTACAAAGAAACTTTACTGACTTACTCGACTAATCCACCAGAGAAAAGACTGTTTACTTTCTGTGACGTCCTGAAACTTCAGGCTCAGTGTGTAAGTGTGACAGAAGAATCTTATAGAAATGACCACATCATAAACAATAGTGTCGCTGCAGTCACATAAACACACGGTCGACACGTGTGTCCGAGCGTCTCGGAGCGTTCGAGGCCGCATTTGGAGCTTCTACACGCTAAACTGACAAACACCAGTTGAAAGAGTTTTCACCACAAACAACAAAGAGGGAAACGACATCATGTTCATCGTCCAGCAGAATCACATGACCTGAAGTCAACAAGCAAAAAAAAAAAATCTGTCAATGGAGATAAGATGATCATCATCATCACGCTGACACACACACACACACACACACACACACACACACACACACACACTGCTCTAAGCTGTAAAGCTGCTTAGCTGCAGATTGTCATGCAACTGCAGGAACACACAACATCCACTAATAAAATGCCTTGCGGTGTCACCTCTAACAAACACACACAAACACACATGCACACACGCGCACATACACACACACATGTGCGGCTTATGACTTATACTGCAGCCAAACACCAGGGGGCGATCAGGAAGATCGGGAACATTGTTGGGGTTTTGTTGACAAACCTATTAACAGAGTAACTAAATCAATGGCGTGTGTGTGTGTGTGTGTGTGTGTGTGTATGTGTGTGTGTATGTGTTAACTGGGGCTGTCAAGCTTAACGTGGAGTGTCAGCATGTCAACAGCAGATCACTCCTGT
Organism: Scophthalmus maximus; assembly: GCF_022379125.1. Taxonomy (NCBI): domain Eukaryota; kingdom Metazoa; phylum Chordata; class Actinopteri; order Pleuronectiformes; family Scophthalmidae; genus Scophthalmus; species Scophthalmus maximus. The sequence goes on along the minus strand of NC_061524.1, from coordinate 2,324,568 downwards.
TCCAACCAGCGGCTGCAGATTGTGGCTCGCTGGATTACGTGGTGACCAGCGCACTGTGTGTGTGTGTGTGTGTGTGTGTGTGTGTGTGTGTTTGTGTGTGTGTGTGAGAGAGACACGGTTCCAACATGTGTATGGTTGTTCTTTTTCTTGCCTACACAGTGTGTTAACATTGTGTGTTTGTACCTTGACCGGTTCCAGCGTTGCAGAGAAAGCGTCCTGCAGAGCGCAGCACGCCAGACGCCACATCTCCTCCGTGAACACGGGACCAACCGTCACCAGCACATACCTGCAGAGGAGACAGAGTCAAGACCAGGTCCGTCCATGAATGCACACAGAGAGACTGATTTATAGAGTTCATGTTGAATTCTGTCAAGTCAACTGAGGACAGAGAAAAACCAGACAGAGAGAGAGAGAGGGCAAGAAAGAGAGAGAGAAAGGGCAAGAGGGAGAGAGAGAGGGCGAGAAAGAGAGAGAACGAGTGAGAAAGAGAGAGAAAGGGCAAGGGGGAGAGATTTTTGATTTTTGAAAACAACTTTATTCAAAAATTCACCAGAAAAACCAGGGCCGTTTTTACAAATGCGCTTAAAAAGAGAGCGAGGGCGAAAAAGAGAGAGAACGAGTGAGAAAGGGAGAGAAAAAGAGAGGGAGAGATGAGCTCTCCCTCCTTCACTGAACACACAGCCGTGGTGAAACACCACTGGTTTAAAAACTCCTGTATGTCGTTCATCAGAGAGTGGAATCTGAAATCCACTCTCACTCTGGCTCTCACCAGAGACACGTACATTTGTGTCAGCTCGTGTCCGGACACATGTCAAGGGCGAGAGGGCGAGAGAGAGAGAGAGCGAGCGAGAGACAGTGAGAGAGAGAGAAAGGGCGAGAGGGAGAGAGAGAAAGAGAGAGAGAGAGAGAGAGAGAGAGAGAGAGAAAGAGAGAAACAGTGTAATAAAGTTCATACTGTAAAACTGTTAGATGCTGTAGATTCCCTCTGCTGATGTGTGACAGGTGATTGACAGGTGATTGACAGGCGAGTGCAGGTGAGCTCACCTGATGCAAGAGCAGCCCACTCTGGAGATGGTCTCCGCAGGTTCCGACACACAGGAAACCAGCAGCTTGAACAAGTCCTTCAACATCAGGTTGATTTGGGACTCGTAGCCAATGTCTGTGTACGACAACACAACGACAACGTGAGGAGGCAACCGCGGCAACGTGAGGAAACAAACAAACAAGCGAGGAGGACGCCGCAACTCACCCGAGTGTATGAAGCTGTTGACGTGCTCCACCACCAGCTCACACGAGAGGCCGATGGCGTGTTTGAAGTTTGCCGCTGCCATGTCCCAGTACGCGTGGTCGCCGTGGCTACGCTGCAGCCACAGTGACATCACAGGAAGCAGCAGCTGGATGACGGAGAAGATGGCGAACCCCGGACCTGCGGCGGGAGGAGGAGGAGTTAAAGGTGGAGTCACACTCTGTGTGTGTGTGTGTGTGTGTGTGTGTGTGTGTGTGTGTGTGTGTGTGTGTGTGTGTGTGTGTGTGTGTTACCTGGTACAGAGGTGACCTCTCTCAGCAGACTGAAGAGCAGCTCCAGGGTCGGGGGCTGGTGCTGTCGAGGACAGTTGGAAACTGCAGCTGTGAGCTGCTCCAGCAACAGGATCCAGACCTGGATCAGACCTGCAGGAGCCAACGTGGCGATGGAGCATTCAGGCACCAGAGCAGAGGGTCGTACAGAGCAGAGCACAGGGGAGCGGGGCAGCGTAATTTACCTGTGTCATCGTCAAACTCCTGGAGGACGCAGTCCATCCCGTCCTCGCTGCTGACAGAGCGCTCCTGTGACCTCATGGGCAGGCTGGCGAGCCTCGCCCCCAGGAACACGGGCTTGGACGGCATCCTGTAGATCTTGGCCAGCAGCTGTCAATCAAATGCAATCGCAGCTCCGTTAGTTCATGGGAAACGAAGAAGAAGAAGAAAAAAAATGACCTGCAACACGTTTCTGCATCTGAGGGTCCGACCTGCGAACATCTGCGGAGGTAGTCGAGCGCCGGGAGGCAGAGGTCAGTGGAGCTGTGACCCGACACGAGGACGCAGTCTCCGATCTCCTTATAGTCCACCTCCCCTACACACACACACACACACACGTTACACACACACACACAACCTGATTAAAGACGCGAAGTTTAAAATCACCAACGGTTTTTGAAGGCAACGTCTGGTGGGACAAACCTAAACCTTTGACGAACTTCATCAGGCACATGATGTAGTCGGTGGCAGCGTTCGCAAAAACCTGGATGTTGTCGGTGTTGATGAAAGCTTCAAAGACATCGAAGACCGGAGCCTGGGACTTTCCTGAGAGGGGAGGAGAGAGGGAAGGATGGAGGGAGGCAAGAGGGGAGGAGGGGGGAAGAGAGGGAAGGATGGAGGGACAGAGGAGGAGAGGAGGGGAAGAGAGAGGAAGGCAAGAGGGGAGGACAGGAGTGAAGGAGAGAGGGAGGGAGGAGAGAAGAGGAGGGGAGGAGAGGAGGGAGGCAAGAGGAGAGGAGAGAGGGAAGGAAGGAGATACAGAGGAGGAGAGGATCGCAGGAGAAAGGGAGGGAGAAGGGGAGGAGATAGGGCAGGATGGAGGGAGAGAGTGAGGAGGGGAGGAGAGAAGGATGGAGGGGGGGACAGAGGAGAGAAGGGTGGAGGGAGGTGAAGAAAACATGAGAGAAAAGTCCAATCAAAGATTTTTCACAGCCGACGTTCAGCCCTGATGATGATGGCGATGACGTGTGATGAAGGTGTGTCGTGTGTCAGCAGAGAGTGCAGACGGACCCATGGCGTACTCTCCCAGCAGGTAGTCCTTGGTGTCCGTCTTGCTGCTGTGCACCGTCCTCAGGGCGCTGAACAGAGGCCTCCAGCCCGACAGGATCTGAGGCGAGCACATCTCCACCAGCTCGCCGATCGACGTGACCACCTGCGGTGAGACGAGTGCAGAGACACCGTCAGAGCCGAGCGACCGACCGGCGCCGCTCGTCCACCTGAAAAGGGGGCGGAGACTCCACCCACCTGGTCCTGCACGTCCTCGTCGCATAGCTCCAGCTGCATGGCGTGCTCCAGCGGGCGGAACAGGGCCTCGTTCACGTGGAAGTGAGGAAGCTCCGCCCAGCTCGTCAGCACCTCCAGCAGGACGTCGTGGATGAAGGAGACGGCCCTCTGGGACACATGGCGCTCTTTGTGGCACGCCGCCTGGACCAAGAGGAAACATTTAGCGTGTGTTTACTGTGAGTTTTCAAAGTAGACCTTAAATAAATGTAAAAAGGCTGCAGTTACCCACCTCCACCAGGTGTGGCGCCACCACGCTCCACGCCCTCATCATGTGGAGCAGCGGTCGGTTCTTGTTCCTGGCGATCCGCAGCATGGCCTCGCCCAGGCGGCACAGCAGGAGGCTGCGGTGCTCCAGCGTCGACTTGGCCTCGCCTGCGGACGCACACACGTGTGATGAGATCACCCGGGAAGAAACAAAGGGAAGAAGAAGAAAAGAAAGATGGAGGAAAGACCCCGGGAATAAAGGGCGGAAGCTGCTTCACGGTTAGTGTTGGTGACTTCGGGGTGTGTGTGTGTGTGTGTGTGTGTGTGTGTAAGCGTGTGTGTGTGTGTAAGCGTGTGTGTGTGTGTGTGTGTGTGTGTTACCGGGCATCGCCAGTGAGTAGTCTCCCGTCTCAGTGACGGAGTCGAACAGTTGAGACTGGGACGCTTTTCTCAGCTGCTGCAGGAAGAACACCAAACCCACCATGTTGAGTTTGGTGGCAGCTTCTTCAAACAACCTGCGACACACACACACACACACACACACACACACACACACACACACACACACACACACACACACACACACACACACACACACACACACACACACACACACACACACACACACACACACACACACACACACTTTAAATGGCGGCTGGACATTTGATTGGTGTGAAAACAGTGATTAAAAGTGAATATTCTGATGTTTCACAGCCGAGTTTTGTTTTGTTTTTCTTTCTCTGTTTTTATGGGGGGGTGGGGGGGTTTCTAATGTGTTCAGTCCATCTGCTCCAAAAGATCAGAGAGGACCGTTTTTTATTTGATACTAAAAGCCCAGATAACTGCTTATATAACAGATGATCCCCAGAACACACACACACACACACACACACACACACACACACACACACACACACAGCATGTTTACAGCTGTGTGTGTTTGTTTGTGTGTGTGTTGAGCCTAGGGAAAATAAACTTTAATAAGTGCGCCACTGTTATCACGCGCAGATTCACGAGTATAAACAACATATACATTTGTATCTCTATACTTGTGAGGACCCATTTATAGATCTAAATGTGTTTTCTATGACGAGTTATGACCCCAAAAACTTGACAAAAATTATCACAATTTTACACAAGCTCTGAAAAACATGTATTTTACAAAAATATATAACTATTTATCATAAATGTGTGTGTATGTGTGTGTGTGTCTGAAATACACTCCGACAGCTCTGTTCTGCTGCTGACACCTTGTGGTTGGAAACAGACATCACCTCCTGCCAAGGTTATGTCAAATTAATTCTCTGAATAAAACAATATTCTATCTTTTTTGATTTCATAACATCTTTTTTTTTTTTTTACTTTCACAAATTATAATTTTTTATAAATTGATTACATGAGATTTTTTTGACTGACATATTTGATTCATCTGACTTTTATGGGAATTTAAATTGACTTCAGGGTTAAATATGTGATGAACACGTGATGAACATGTGATAAACATGCGGCGTGGACTCACCTGTCCGCCTGCGTCGACAGCGTGCAGACGGCCGTGGCGGCGCCGTGCCCCGTCATCAGGCTCCCGCCCCTCAGGTCCAGACCGCGGCCTCCCGCCCGGCCGCTCTCCCTCAGCAGCTCCTGGATGGACAGAGGCTGGATGACCGGCTGGCTCAGGCCCAACTCCGAGGCCTCGGGACTGGGCTCGCAGCTCAGCTCCAGCCCCTGGTCCACGCCGGCAGCCGCCTGCTGGCTTTGCTGCGTGATGGTGGTCAGAGACGACGGCAGAGGGGAGCCGTCGCTGAAGTGGGTGTGCTCCAGTGAACTGATGTACTCGGTCACCCTGAGCGAGAGAGATTGATTGATTGGACAATGACAAAACAACTTCCAGAACTTTCAGTTTCTTCTTGAGCTGTTTAACATCTAATATTGTTTATTTCTATTTCAAGCCCTTTATTTTTTTTTCTCTATTTCACTCGTGGGAAACCGGACGCCGTCTCTTCAACTGAATGAAAACATGAGTTATATGTGTGTGTGTGTGTGTGTCTGTGTGTGCGTGTGTTTGTACCTGAAGACGTGCGGCCAGCAGTCGTGGTTGTGGCTCCCCATCTCCAGTCCCACGTTCAGGATGGCGTCCATACACAACACGTGGGCCGTGTGGAGACGAACTCCCTGAGGACGAGACATCTGCTCCAGACGCTGCTCGACACGCTGCTTCACTGGACACACACGCACACACACACATACGCACGCACACACACACACAGGTAAGTCGGTAAGTAACTAGATAGGTATGTATTTAGGTAAGTGAGTAGGTAGGAAGGAGGAAAGTGGGTAGGTAGGTATGTAGGTAAATAGTTGGATAGGTATGTAAGTAAGTTGGATACTGGGTATGTGGGCAGGTGCAGGTACATACATAGGAAGGTAGTTAGGTAAGTAGGTCATTGGGTAGGTAGGTAGGTAGGTAAGTAGTTGGGTTGGTAAGTAAGTAGGTAAGAGTGTGTGTGTGTGTGTGTGTGTGTGTGTGTGTGTGTGTGTGTGTGTGTGTGTGTCTCTGTGTGTTCTCTCTGTACCTTGTGTGATGGCGTCTCCCGTCTCTCCCACCTCCTTCTCGTCCTTCTCCTCCTGCACACAGGAAGCCGCCGCCATCTGGGCTAAAGCTGATGCACAGTTTGCTGCCACACCTGACAGACACACACACACACACACACACACACACACACACACACACACACACACACACACACACACACACACACACACACACACACACACACACACACACACACACACACACACACACACACACACACACACACACACACACACACACACACACACACGCACGCTGTAAGGACACACTCACCGTCTCTTCGCCGCACAAAGGGAAACTTAACCTCTAGAACCTGACATAAAACCCACCCAGGGCGCAGCTGAGCGCGGCCGCCTTCCTCAGGCCGTCCAGACTGAGGCAGATGGCGTCTCTCTCCCTCTGGCTCTGCTCCTTCAGCCCCTCTGCTCCCAGGATGAAGGCCAGGCCCCGGGAGCTGCCCGCCATGCGGCCCGTCAGCGGCGTCGACAGCACGTCCATCAGGTTCCTCCAGACGCCGGTGAGGATGAAGCGTGAGAACACGGCTCCTGAAACACACACACACACACACACACACACACACACACACACACACACACACACACACACACACACACACACACACACACACACACACACACACACACACACACACACACACACACACACACACACACACACACACACACACACACACACACACACACACACACACACACACACACAGGCCCGTTGATTAATGATTGAGGGAAACACTGTCCACAATATGTATTCACATCTATATTTATCCACGCGACAGGTGTTCCTGCGGTTCTCTCACCTGCCGTCGCGCTGTCGCTGCTGGTCTTGTCGCATCTGATTGGCAGCTGACTGCACGGACGTCTGATCAGTTGACCGCCGATTGCACTGCTGCCCAGACCGTCGATATCTGGGAGGGGAGGAGGTGATGGAATAGATTGTTACTGTAATAGAAAGAATGTTACTAGTAGTAGTAGTAGTAGAAGCGTGTACCTGTCAGCATGGTGATGAGTGGCAGGGTGTGTGTGTGTTCCTCTGGCGAGCCCCAGTAACCAGCCTCCGCCAGCAGGTTGCGCTCCAACACCTGGTGGTAGAGCTCCTCAATCCAGACCTGAGACAGAACCACGAGGACGCCGCTGCTCTGGATCAGACGGACAAACTCCTTCTGCACCACACGCACACACGCAAACACACACACACGCTTTAGATATTGTCTCTCCTACAGTGTTTTACAGAATAAAAACAGACAAAGATTTTTTTTTTTAAATACTACAAGAGATGAAGAAAGAGATGAAATAATGATGAATCATTTCAAGCTTTGGTTCGCTGATTTGTCCCTGATGAAAGTGAACGTCACACGGTGACTCGTCAGAAATGTGAAAATCAGCTGATTCGGAGGTTTTTGTCCCACGAGCGGGAGGAGACGCGGACGCTCACCGGGCCGAGGGCGGGCGCCAGCGTCCGGCGCCTGTAGTAGTCGCAGCAGCAGAGCTTGAGGTTGAGCAGCAGGGCGTAGTACGACACCAGGTAGAGGCCGTCCGCGTTCATCAGAGACTGACAGCTCAGGGAGTCGCCGGTCTCGAAGCCCGGGGAGTGGATCCCACCTGGAGGACGGGAGGGGGAATTACAGCCGCTTGTATTTATAAACCTGGCTGTGATAAATAAGAATAACAAATCTACAGGTGAAGGAGAGACACAATCTGTTCACGGGATATACAGCCTGACGTCGCTAAAACTCCCAGCAGGCCTTGTGCTCTCACAGGTGGATTGTGGATCTCTCATTCCAATTCTTCGCTCCTGCTACAATCTGGAGTTGAAAACACTACATTACCCATGAGCCCTTGCTGAGGTTGGTCCAGAGCAGAAGACTGCTGCCTGTCAGAGAGTGAGATCATTCCACCTGCTGAATGTTTTATCCACTGCAGCAGATTTAGTTTTTGATTTTCTCTTTAACTGGGCTGGTGTCTGGCTGAAATGCATCCTGGGAGTTGAAGTCGACTTGTTTTTTATGAAAGTACCTGAACATGAAAACATGCCGCAGGTGTTTACACAGGAAGATATATTTACTTTAGCTGTAACTCTACACCTTCATCAAATATCCTGTTTGTTCAACTGACACACACACACACACACACACACACACACACACACACACACACACACACACACACACACACACACACACACACACACACACACACACACACACACACACACACACACACACACACACACACACACACACACACACACACACACACACACACACACACACCAGCCTGGAGTCCGCTGCAGAAGTTGGAGGAGAAGCTCTGCAGCGTCAGGTCCACCTCCGCGGCGGTGGCGAGCCCCAGCAGCCGCGGCAGCAGCGTGGCCAGCGACTGGACGAAGAGCCGGGCGCTCTGCTGGTCGGCCTCCTGGTGGCGGAGCAGCTTGAGCGACAGGGCGGCGGAGCGCAGCGAGCGGTGGCCCGGGCAGTCGCGGGGCGTCTGCTGCTCCTCGTCGGCCAGCGAGACGTTGTCCGAGCCCATGTCGGAGACGTCCGAGCGGCCCGAGTCTTTCTCCGCCGCCATGGAGTACTGGTCGCAGGAGTCGAACTCTGTCCGCGACAGGTCCTGCTCCTCCACACTGCTGGAGCAACAGGTAGATGCGTTACATCGTTTCTATAACATTGTTACTGATCGACTGATTTATCGTCGGGAAAAAAAGCTTAATATCATCAACACTTCTGAGAGTCAGGCTGCTTCCGAGACAGGAAGTTAATCTGAAACACACCACACACACACACACACACACACACACACACACACACACACACACACACACACACACACACACACACACACACACACACACACACACACACACACACACACACACACACACACACACACACACACACACACACACACACACACACACACACGTACCTGAAGTTGCTCTCGCTGTACCGGGACCCTCCCACATGGTGCGACCTGGTCCTGGACTCCACAGACAGGAAGTTGGTGATGTCGGGGTAAACGAGGCCGTGACTCCTCTGGACAACATCTGGAGGAACCACACCCCCACCCCCACCCCCACCTCCTCCTCCTCTCCCCCCCCTCCCCTCGACCTCCCCTGCCCTTCCACCCCCCTCCCCCTGACGGTTCCTCAGGTCTGGCTCCGCCCTCTCTTCACGCTTGGCCACCTCCCGGCCGCCGCAGAGTGAGAGTGAGGGGAGGCCGGCGTCCTCCCCGCACTCCTCTGGAGTAGTATGTCCCTGGCCCAGGCCGAGCCCCTCCCCCTCCCCCTCCAGGTCCAGGGTGGTCTGTCCCGTCTCTGTGGTGATGCTGATGCTTATGTCAGGGCTGCGCTCGGCGGCCCCCATGGCGGCCATGTTGGAGGCGGGGTCCCACGCAGGCTGCTCGGACGACAGGACGTGTCTCTGCCACCTGAAGTCGGCCTCGTTGATCTCCACGGACTCGCGCGTCGACTCCGTCCCATCCCTCAGGTCATCCAGTCGCCTGAGGAGAAGCCGAGCCTGAAGAAAGCAGCTTTACTGACCTGCTCTTTCTCAACACAAACATCAAAGTTCTACCACAGAATCTCCGCCCGTCGTTGCCTTGAGGCGTCGGGACTCGTACCTGCTCCGGCTGGAGGCCTCGACCCTGCGACAGCTCGTCCAGCGCCCCGAGGAGAGCGCAGGCACAGGAGACGGAGGAGTAGCACGCCTCGATGCCTCCCTTCACACACGCCTCCGTCATGCCATCCATCACTCTGACAGGACGCGCACACACACAGGAGCCAAAGTTTATATTAATCAGCGATGAAGTGAAACACTGGTCATGAAATTGGCTCTTCATCGTCAAATGATGGAAGTTCCCACTGGGAAATGTCAACTTGAACGTCTCCTGAGGCCGGATGTAAATCTGAGCCTGAGCAGACGAGAGTAAACACTAAGCTTCATGTAGAGCGTGTAGCTTTAAGAGCACGGCAACATTATGACATCACATGACTCAACTCATCAGCATAAAGAGAGAGAGAAAGTGGGAGGAGTTACTGACAGCTTCAGCAGGTCCAGGTGCGACTTCCTCTTTGAGAAGGAGCGTTTCCTGGTTTCGGGTTCAGCTACACACGGACCGGCGAGGTCGTACAGCCGCTGGGGGCTGCCCAGGATCTAACACACACACACACACACACATACGAAAGAAACTGTCTAATACATGTTTTATTAAAAGGTCAGCGCCGCCGCCGCCAGTCGGCTCCTCCCACCTCCTTCATGATGCGGATGGCCTCGGTGCGGTGCTGCGGCGGCGGGTACAGCAGGATCCTGTGGTAGAGCGACTGCAGCACCGGCTTCATGGACTCCACGCAGCTGACCAGACGCACCAGCTCTGCCGCGATGTAACACACCGTCCGCACCACCGGCGCGATCCTGGCGGGGGCACTGGAGGAGCAGCCGGATCCCCGGCCCTGATCGGACACGCCTCCGCCGCAGGAGTCAGCGTCCTGATTGATCCCTGACAAGAGGCAGAAACATCACATTGATTATTGACATGTTCATCACAGTCGAGGAACGAAAAGAGAGTTTAACATCAACTTTATCTTTATATACAGTCAGTGATCGTCTTCATATACAGTCGCTGATGGTCTTTATAAACAGTCGCTGATGGTCTTTATATACAGTCACTGATTGCCACCACTCTAGTTACCCAGACTGGGTCTGTCTGAGAGCCGGTCCCGGTCCACTGCCCCCGTGTGGCCGTGGTGGGAAGTGATGGTCTTGTCGTTGACGGGATTTCCCATGATCGCCACGAGCGACGGACAGAGCTGCTTCCTGAGAGGAACGAACGAGAACCGAATCAGGAAACAGAACGCGAGAGGGGGGGACGTAGACGCTGCAGACGTGTAACGGGTCTCACCACACGAGGTCGGTAAAACCTCTGGACAGGTGCATTGTGGGAGGACAGCTGCTGAGCATGGAGAGGAGACACTCGAGGTAGAGCAGCTGTAGCAGCTGGTTCTCACTGTGAGGAGAGAAGGAAAGTGACCTTCAACATGTCAAACTGCTCTGCATCACAGGAACAATTAAGATCTTTGATCTCTGCAAGATCGTTTTAAAGAGAAGATTTTCAATATAATTTCAACACTTTGAGATGATTTTCTTACAGACTTTAGAAGATCTCTTAATAATGTCTCTTCTAAAAAAAAAAAGAGTTTCACCTGTCGACAGACTCCAGCTTCTCACAGAAAACGGTCAGGACGGTCACCACATCTTCACACAGAGCCTGACTGGTGGGAGAGACATCTGCACACACGCACGCACACACACACACACACACACACACACACACACACACACACACACACACACACACACACACACACACACACACACACACACACACACACACACACACACACACACACACACACACACACACACACACACACACACACACACACACACATCTATTATTCAATATGCACATGAAAGGAGACATTCTGAGGAAAGAAGACGTGCTGAGGGAAGTCGAGAGTGTTTTGAGGTTTTGACCGCAGCTCTGTACGATCTAATGAAATCCAAAGCTGCTGTTCTGTCCCCGCCCTCCAGCTGTAAGCTCCGCCCCCCTCACGTACCTTTCCTCTGCAGCGGCGTCGCCTCGTCTCCGTCTGCTCCCTGAGGAGGAAACAGCACGAGGCCCGTTACCGTTACTGGGTTGACACGACTTTTGGGTTTCAAAAGTGTGTGTGTGTGTGTGTGTGTGTGTGTGTGTGTGTGTGTGTGTGTGTGTGTGTGTGTGTGTGTGTGTGTGTGTGAGAGAGAGAGTGACCTCTTGTCGGTGCCGCAGCTGAAGCGCCAGGTCGCCCAGAATCTGACTCAACGTCGCTCTCACCGCCGTGTTGATGCTGCGCTGGTGACAGCTGGACAGGTAGGTCTCGATACACACCTGCGCACACACACGCACGCACACACACACGCGCACACACACACACACACACACACACACCCCTCTATTGTCTGAGTCACAGAAACACAAAGTGTGTGACGCACAGTCACCAACAGACACACTGAACGACCGGGGAGGTTTCCATGGCGTCACACTGGTTACCATGGTGACCAGACTAAGGCCGGAGGACGTGGCTCTCTGGGAAAGGAGCGACTTCTCTATTGTTCCTTAAAACGAGTTCAATGATGTTTAAAAGACAATAACAACAATAATTGTATTTTCATATATTATTATTCCAATTTTTTTTTACTAAAAAAAGGAAAAACGCTCAGGTTCAGTGAAATCACCTACAAAGGTCAATAGGTCACCGACAACTACTGCAATTTCAGTAGATTAAGTTAAAAATCAGGTTCAATCTGTGAAAACATAAGAGGTAAACTGTGACTCGTTTTCTTCGGAGCATCACAGGAAGTGATCATGAAAACATCCACACAAAGATCATCTCTGCTGATTGTGTTTGAATCAATCAACAGACAAATATGTTTATATATATATATACATATATATATATATATATATATATATATATACATATGCACATAGTCTCACCTCAGCGATCCTCAGGATGGAGTCGCCATTAATGTCAAAGTTCGGTGAGTAGGTGATGCACAGCAGGACCTGGACACCGGAGGCAGAGACAGTCAGAGAAGAAGAAATATGAGCATTTAGAACTATATGATATATAATAAAAATGCAGTATGTTCGTGGGCTGATGAGGAGGAGGAGGAGGAGATGACACCATACCTTCATCACCTCCACCTGCAGGTCCTCATGCAGAGCGGGCGTGACCCTGACGGCCTCCAACATCTTGCTGACCAGCTGCTTCTCCCGAAGCTCCGCCTCCTCGCCAACTCCGCCCACAAAGCGCTCCTCACACAGCAGCTTCTGATTGGACAGAGACAGAGGAAGGGCGACGGTCGAGTCAGAGTTTACAACGAATCGTGCAGAGGACAGATAAAAAAAATCGTCTGGATTCTCAGCTGTAGTTTAAGTCTCAGCTGTAGTTTTAGTCTCAGTTGTAGTTTAAGTCTCAGTTGTAGTTTTAGACTCAGTTGTAGTTTTAGTCTCAGTTGTAGTTTTAGTCTTAGTTGTAGTTTTAGTCTCAGTTGTAGTTTAAGTCTCAGTTGTAGTTTAAGTCTCAGTTGTAGTTTTAGTCTCAGTTGTAGTTTAAGTCTCAGTTGTAGTTTAAGTCTCAGTTGTAGTTTTAGTCTCAGTTGTAGTTTTCCAGGTTCGATGAGGAAAGTCTTGATTATTTGAGGCCACGGTTCTTCAGGTTCTGTACCTGCATCCCAGCGAGCGCCGTCTGTCCCAGTCTGCTGTTTTTAGACTCCAGAGCCATTTGAAGAGGAAGGAGACAGATCTCTCTGCAACACACAAAGAAGAAGAAAAGATTCAGCTGAAACTTTCTCCCGGGGCTTCGTCTCGCTCAGTGTTTGCAGTTGACTGAGCTTCATCTCTGAGCTGTCACATCGACACTGTTCAAACGGGTGAAGATGCAGGAAGCCACCGCCTCACAAGGCAACGGCGGCTTCATTGAGTCTGCACTCTATCTATGAGGCTGTAGAGCAGCGTTGAGACGCCACGAAGGACACAACGTTAAACATTACATCAATTTCAGCATGAAGGAACCTGGAATCGAACCCCTGTACCGCAGTCAGTGGTGTAACCCACTGAGCTGTACCAGAATGACACTTCATTGTGTCTGGTTGAAACTCACCGGAGCTGAGAAGCTGAAACTTTGGCCGACCTGCTCGGAGATGCCAGGGTTTCTGAAAAATGAATGGAACAAAGAAAAAGGACACGTTAAATTCCATATTCACTCAATTCCACTGAACTGATGAAAGATTTGTTTTGTGTGCTGAGGCCAGCTGGCCAATCAGAGCAGAGAGGGCTTCACTGGGAGGGAGGGGCCTTAAAGAGACAGAGGATGGAAACTGATGTGTTTACTGATCATCAGAGCATTAATAAAAGCCTTTTAATGTAATAATACACATTAACATTATGAACATGAATATGATCAGAATATGTTTCCTTTAAGTAGAAAGGGACAAACTTTACATTTATAGATGGAAATATGAAATATGAGACCTGCAGCATGGAACTCCTGTTATTCTGAAAACATGTCGAGGTTTGTGTGTTTGTGTGTGTGTGTGTGGGGGGTGTGTGTGTGTGTGTGTGTGTGTGTGTGTGTGTGTGTGTGTGTGTGTGTGTGTGTGTGTGTGTGTGTGTGTGTGTGTGTGTTTAAGGCGGGACGTCCGGCTTCCCTCTCTGACAATCAGCTCCACCTTGATTGACGTTGTGGGCGTGTCTCCAGACGGCACATTTCATTGGCTGATAAAGTTGATTCAGACAACAGAGAGAAGTGACACGTCTGGTTTCATATACGTCACTTTACTCATAAACTCTCTCTGTGTGTGTGTGTGTGTGTGTGTGTGTGTGTGTGTGTGTGTGTGTATATGTGTGTGTGTGTATATGTGTGTGTGTGTGTGTGTGTGTGTGTGTGAATATACAGGAGTGTGCACGAGTGTGCACATCGATTTTAATATTCAAATAATTCTCACGACAGCAAGGATAAAGATAAAACTCGTGGACTGACGTATCCCTCAGGTCGTTTTTGCCTGTGAGGTCACAATCAGGGCAAAGGAAACACACTGTTGCTGTCAAGAAAAGAAGAAGAGAAACAGGGAGTGGTATTTTCCAGAGGAAATTCTTATTTTTAGTGTTGAAGTAAAAGACAAAGCGGTAAGTTTAGTTTGCGAGGACGAAGATTTAGAGAAGTGAAATTTCTGATACAGATACACATATATGTGTGTATATATATATATATATATATATATATATATACACACACACATAAGTGGATCTGTCTAATACCTGCGTGTCTGATTTTTGATTCATAATGAAATTCATAAAACCTAAAAAGATTTCCTTCAGTGGTGTTTTTTTTAAAAGGATGTTTTAAGGAACTTTTTTTTAAATCTTTATAGGATGTTTGTTCATCACATTATATAGAAAATAGGATAAAATTAAAAAACCTGATTCAAAATGATGCGTTTAGGTTCCTTCTTGTAAACAGGAACTTTATTGTGTGTCTTTATTATGTGTTTTTTAATGAATATTACATTTAGTTCAATGTGATGATCCCGGTACAGGTGCATCAGGTTTCCTGATGATGAAGATGAGGATGAGGAGGAGGAGGAGGAGGATGGACCCCCTCCTCCTCCTCGTCCTCCATCATCTCCGTCACTGTCGGTGTTTGACACCTGAAATAATCCGGGATCGTCACAGTAGCAGCTGTTAGCAGATGTTAGCAGCTGTTAGCAGCTGTTAGCTAACACCAGCAGGTGGACACCGCGGGGGGGCGGAGGCAGCCGGACACTCACCGCGGGCGGAGACGCAGGCGTCGCGGATTCCTTTGTGCTTGTGTCCGGACGCGTCTTTGTGCAGTTTCCGCAGGATTTCCTCCATCGTGTTGGCGGAGGAGAAGAACGCGAGCGGCGTTATAATCCCCGGCGACTCGGACTCTGGGTGCGTTTGTGTTCGTGTGTGTTCGTCTCAGTGACAGCATCTCTTAACCCCGCCCGCCTCCTCCTCCTCCTCCTCCTCCACCCTTCTGCTGTGATGATGATTCATTCCCGACGAGCGGCTGATGATGATGTCAGTTCCTCTGGAGGTGGAGGGAGGGAGGAGGCGCCGGTGGCTCCAGGCTTTTAATCCGCGGAGGCCCTCTGAACATTACCCGTCCCCCTTCTCCTCCTGCCCCCGGCTTCTGACCCCCTCAGCACCGCCGAGTTGTGGAAATCCGTTCCGGTAAAAGGCGAACTCCTCCAACCTGGCAACACGACATTTACACGACTGAGGGATGAAAACACGGAAGGGATTGACGGAGTGAGATTGGCTCCTGATTGGCTCTCAGCAGCAGCGCGACAGGTGGAGGAAGCTGCCTTCACAATAAAAGCCTTTTCCCACCAAGCACATCAAATAGAAAATATTGTCTTCGTATATAATATATTCATACAGTTTTTTTTATTTGTCATATTTTTATTTTTAGTTCATATCGCCGGTAAGCGGTAATTTTGTAACCGTAGTAACTTTAAAACTGTAGGTGAGAACCAGACAGAGGCTAGTACTGAGTTAGCATTAGCCCATAACTCAAATATTATTTAAAAGAATACTAGCTCTTAACGCAAACATGTGTTTTTTAAAACCCAAACCCTTCATAAGCTCCTCAACAGGAAGTGGTACATGTTCACGTGGCTCTGTTAGCATGCTAACATGCTTACAGTGTGTGTTACCTTATTAAATGCTAACACAATGAACGGGCCAAAATGCATTAATATGCTAACTGTTAACATCTAACATTTAGCATGTCAATGCTAACATGCTGCACACTGCCACATTCAGTCTTAGCATAGTAAATTGATGTTAGCATGCTATGTTAGCGATAACCTCAAATTGGCTGATTGTAATTCAAGAATATTCTGATATTACAGACATTTAATCTTAATCTGTGAACATCTGTAGTCTATTTATTTTTTTTCTGTAATGTTTAATATTATTTAAAAAAAATACTAGTTCCTAATGCAAACATTGTTTTTTAAAAACCGAAACCCTTCATAAGATCCTCAACAGGAAGTGATACAACACCTGCAGTCTATTTATTATCACTGTAATCTGTCCAAATGTTTCTGAGATTTATCTTTGATCCACATCTTCAGCAACAGACAAGAAAAAACAGTGTCCGACCCATTTCATTGTGCAAACAAACACAATCTTGGTATTACAAAAAAAAACAGAGACTTGGTTTGAATGAAGTTTGTTGCTCTGTAACTAAATGTTTTCTGTATTAAACTAGTTCCACGTGGAAGCAACAGGAAGTGATGATAATAAAGTTTTTGTTTGAAAATGATTTGTTTTGATATAATATCTCAACTGATTGTTCAGGTGACTTCCCGTGCGGTGCTGCTAACGTCTGCTCTAATCGTCAGTGTTTCACAGCAGCCGAGATGACGACCTGCGCTGACCTTCCCTGCACGTGCCAGCTCATCATCCACGTGATCAATAAAAGACATTTAGCTCAAGTCGTGTGTGACGATCAGCAGATCTCACTGTAAACACAATCACCGGCAGCAGGCTGCGGAGTATTGATTCCTGACAACACCCGCGCTGCACCCTGCAATAAATCAGGTGCCACGGCAACAAAAACGTGGGATTAATGTCATTTCTGTGTTTAATATATTCATATATTCCCCGTCTCAACCGACCTGTTCCCACCGGGGTGGTGAGTAATAAGGTAACCGAAGATGATAACATGAAGAAACACAGCAGGCGGGTGACAAACGGCTGACAAAGATAAAAAAGAGTGTGAGAATATGATGAAGATGAAGATGAGTGTCAACATTCATAAAGGCAACGATGAAACAGCACATTTCTCTTATTCTAAAGTTTTAAAGAGGGAAAAAAGTGTTATCAAAGTGGCCATGAAGTAAAATACAACCAGAGGTTTATTCTTTTGTTTCTGTTCTGAGCTGAAATTATGATTTTTTTGTTTTTGTTTTATGACCACCCACATTTAACAATAATAATAATATATTTGATTTATAAAGCGCTTTTCATGTACCCAAAGCGCTGGTACAAAAAGAAATAAATAAAATAAAAGTTTAAAAATTTTGGTATTTGTTGCTGCAAAAAAGTTTCAGACAACTGATTTATGTTTCATGCATCTTGGCCGAAAGTATATGGACAAACATACATTACCTGAACCTGCCATTCTACATTTATGGATATTAATCTCCTGCTTGTTGCAGCTGCTGCTTCTTCTTCTGGGAGAAGGCGGCAAAAATCGAACCAGATTTCCGGGTCCGGCTGCAGAAAGCTGCTCCCTCGGAGTTCCGTCCCCGGCCGGTCAGGTTCTTCCAAACCAAACTGAGAAACTCTTCCCTGGAACTGTTGATATGAAGAGAAAAAGCAGCAGATGGATGTATGAATATAGTTTAATACTGTTTCGTGTGACTGATCCACAGCCACAAACTGACCTCAATGACCTCTCACTTCTTGTTAATATGTACGTCAAAGAACACACAACCTCAGGATGAACTAAAGGTCACATCATAAATGAAAACAATATTTCTGTCAAACAAACTTTATTTTGCTTTGGTTTTTCCCCCATGAAACATAGTTTCCGTCTAAATGAGACAACACGAGGTGACAACTCCCTCTTTGTCTGAGCAGCTGTGACCTTTGACCTGTGATGAGGTCAGTTTATGGCTGTGTGAACCTGAACAACACTGTTGTCGGGCGATGAGACCTTTTACCTCTGTAAACGTGACCTTTTTTTTACAAAAGGGAAGAAAAACAAACTAAAGCACAGAAAACTAAAATGCTGCAGGTGGATGCAGTAGAGGTGTGCGGCCGCTTGGGGGCGCTGCCATGTCAGGCTACACACGGGATTAGAATCACAACCTCGTGGCGATGTGAGACAAAGACTATAGACTCAGATTAGGAACGTGATGAAAAGGCTTCTTCATCATCCTCATCATCATCGTCATCATCACCTGCAGGAGCCGAACATCTGAGGAGTTTGACAGGTGAGAAAAAAAGTCCCTCAACCTCGATCTCAGTGTTTCCCTTAAATGTGAAGTGATGTCAGTTTGTGTGTGCGTGCGTGCACGTGTGCGTGTGTATGTATGTACGTGTGTGTATGTATGTACGTGTGCGTGTGTGTGTATGTATGTGTGTGTGTGTGTGTGTGTGTGTGCCAACGTATCATTGAAATCGACCCAACATTTCTCTCCACTCCGCGCAATTACGCACGGTCCATCCACGGACGCGGCTCGTGAACTGCGGGTCGCTTTGTTGTCTGTGGATCATCCGTGTGCACGTTTACACATGAAACCCTCGGCAGCCTATAGGCTTTCCCCACGTGACGTCACGCGTCAACTTTTTTTGGGGGGGGGGTATGTGTGCGCGCAATGCGTTTTTTAAGTTCCCGCTGTGCTGCGGCAGGTGCGACGTTTAAACCAACAGGAGCAGCAGGGGATAAGTGTGTGTTTTAATAGAGGTCAAGTCTTTTTTGGGGGCGGGGGGGAGGGGGAGGGGGGGGAGGTGCCCGCGGCGCGCCACGCGCGTAACGACGAGTAAGTCTGTACATAGATGAATGAAGACGTCGAGAGGCTTTTGTGAAAGGAAGGGGAGCGCGTCACAGAAGCAGTTCGTCCTGCAGGGATCCCTCAGTGCTCGTGTCCACAGCGGCACATGTGTGCGGGTCCATGTCGCCGCCGGACGCGCATCCAAGTCCACGGATGAGAGGGACCGGGAGGCAGCAGAATGCTTGTGGCGGGCGCGAGTAACGGAACCATGAGGTCGTCGTTCATGGTGGAGGACGGAGCCGGAGCCGGTGCCGGTGCCGGCGCAGACCCCGCGGGCTCCACCAACATGATGATCTCGGAGGCTCTGGCGCCCCGGCTGCTGAAGATCGCGCAGGGCGCCGCGGAGGCTGCGGCTGCTGCGGCGGCGGCGGCGGCGGCGACGTCTCCGTCCGCCTCCAGTCAACCGCAGGTCATGGAGACGAACGGGACCCGGTGCGGCGAGCAGATCCTGAGCTACGGCCGCGTGGAGAAGGTCCTGATCGGCGCGGTGCTCACCATGCTCACGCTGTCCACCATCTGCGGGAACCTGCTGGTGGTCATCTCCGTGTGCTTCGTGAAGAAGCTGCGTCAACCGTCCAACTACCTGATCGTGTCTCTGGCCGTGGCCGACCTGTCGGTGGCCCTGGCCGTGATGCCCTTCGTCAGCATCACGGACCTGATCGGGGGCCAGTGGGTCTTCGGACAGTTCTTCTGCAACGTCTTCATCGCCATGGACGTGATGTGCTGCACCGCGTCCATCATGACCCTGTGCGTGATCAGCATCGACAGGTGAGGTCAAAGTTCAAAGTCTCTCACTAAAGTTCATCATCCATCGATCGTCAGACAAACTTCGTTCTGAACTTTTTACGCATCTCCATCATCATCCTCCTGCTCCTCTTCATCCTGCTTCCCATCTTCATCATCATCCTGCTCTTCTTCATCCTTCTCCTCCTCATCACCATCCTGCTGTTCTTTATCCTGCTTCTCATCTTCATCATCACCATCCTGCTGTTCTTCATCCTGCTTCTCATCTTCATCATCCTACCCCTCCTCATCTTCATCCTGCACCTCCTCATCTTCATCCTGCACCTCCTCATCTTCATCATCCTCCTCCTGCTCCTCTTCATCCTGCCCCTCCTCATCTTCATCCTGCACCTCCTCATCTTCACCCTCCTCCTGCACCCTTCATCCTGCTGCTCCTGCTCCTCCTCATCTTCATCCTGCTGCTCCTTCTCCTCCTCCTGTTCCTCATTTCCATCATCCTGCTCCTCGTCTTTAATCCCACACCAGCAGATTCTTCAGACTGACTAATTTAACATTAACACTAAAATAATAATAATAATAATAATAATAATACATGACATTTCTAGACCGTTTTTCTAGGAACTCAAAGCGCTTGAAATTACTGACAGTTGTCATGTGTCACGTCATTTCGTCAGTTTGAAGTTGAAGTTATAATAATCTACTGAAAACCGAACGTGTGTGAAATTCGGAACATCGTGTCTCTTTTTCCCAGGGATGTTTCTGGTTTTAAATCTGAGCTGCGACACTTTGCTCTTCTCTTGTTCTCCGGGCTGAAAGATTAATTCATCACATGTTCATAAGCGTCTTTCGTAAGAACCAGGGCATCGGTCACTCGGGGTGAACGAGGCAGACGAATCCTCGACACTCGATTTTGTTTTAAATGAGAGAAGAAGAACGAGGTGACCTCAGCCGCCCCCCCTCCCTGTGCCGGATGTCTTTCACTCAGACGTGTTTTTTTATCTGTAGGTATTTGGGAATCACAAAACCGCTGACCTATCCCGTCCGGCAGAACGGCTGCTGCATGGCCAAGATGATCGTGTCGGTGTGGCTGCTCTCGGCCTCCATCACCCTCCCGCCGCTGTTCGGCTGGGCGCAGAACGTCAACGACGGCAGCGTTTGCCTCATCAGCCAGGACTTCGGCTACACCGTCTACTCCACCGCCGTGGCGTTCTACATCCCCATGTCCGTGATGCTGATCATGTACCACCGGATTTTCCGAGCCGCCAAACTCAGCGCGGCCAAGCACACCATCACCGGCTTCCCCAGGGAGGGGGAGCACGCTGCAGGGGCGGCTCCACGGGCGGGCAGAGGGGGCCACCAGCTCCACCAGCCGGCGGAATCCGGAGAGACGGCGAGCGTGGAAGCGACGGAGGAAGGGGAGGAGAGCTTGGACTGCGCGGCGGCGGCGCTCAAGCTCCAGCGGGAGGTGGAGGAGGAGTGCGGCACGCGCGTCTCCCGCCTCCTCAAGAGCGGCGAGCACCACCAACGCCGCAAGAGGAAGAACCAGTCCATCTTCAAGCGGGAGCAGAAGGCCGCGGCCACGCTGGGCATCGTGGTCGGCTGCTTCGCCTTCTGCTGGCTGCCGTTCTTCCTGGTGTCCACGGCGCGGCCGTTCGTCTGCGGCGTGGAGTGCAGCTGCGTACCGCTCTGGCTGGAGAGGACGCTGCTGTGGCTCGGCTACGCCAACTCCCTCATCAACCCCTTCATCTACGCGTTCTTCAACCGCGACCTGAGGACCACCTACAGCAACCTGCTGCGCTGCCGCTACAGGAACATCAATCGGAAGCTGTCGGCGGCCGGCATGCACGAGGCGCTGAAGCTGGTGGAGAAGCCGGACGCTGACGTGTAGCGCCGCGGACCGGGGCCAATCGGCGCTGCCGCAGGAGACACCACCATGCAGAGACGACCACCGGGGGAAACAGCCGGTGGGGCTCAGACTGTGGCGACGCTGTCGGACCGGCGATTCCCTCGAACGTGACGGTCGAGGGCGAGAGGAGGCAGGGCGCTGTGATTGACTGGACGCACTTGAAGGCACTCAGAAGACGCCCATGGGCCTCAAGCTGCACATCTTTTACTGTGAGGATTGTGGGAAATGGTGTGGAAGTTCAACTTGCTGGCGACGATTTCACGCTGTCTGGACGGAGGACTTCAGCGCACGAGAAGTTCACTCTCTGACTTTACACTCGGCTGCCGCAGCGGATGGATTTAGAGAAGAACTTGCCCTCACAAAAGGAGAAGAAAAAAGAAGATGGAGTTCTCGGAGCTCGATTGATCCACTAAAACGCCAAATGTTTTTCAGCTCGTGTCCACGGTTTATCACGCGGCCCTCAGAACACGAGTCACGATTAAAACACGTCTGATATGTAAATATTGTCGAACGCGCCTGATGTCAGAGGTCAAAGCGTCCGATCGACCTGGTGTCAGTTCATAACTTTTACTCTTTTTGTTGAAATGTGTCGAAACTCGCTCCTGTTGCCTCTTCGCAGGTTCTCGCTGCGACTTCACCGAAAAGCCCCCCGATGAATCCAACTTCAGTTCGAGCTCTGTCTTGTATTTTCAAACGTGACACTTAATAAGTTCTGTGTGAACACAAGCTGACGACATTTTCACCTTTTGTTCTCCGACCTGAAATATCTATTTTATTTGGTTGCCGCCAATTGTCTAAACAAGACAAACAGAGGTCATGTGACCGCGGTATGTTTTGTAGCCAAACATCAGATTTTTACTTCTGTCGATTGTAAATAAAGATGGACGACGTGACAGCTCGCCCCCTGGTGTCTGGCTGCAGTATAGGTCATGATCCCCGCTATTTGACGGTATAAAAACCGGCTGAGACGTCATGATTGACAGCTGACACTGACTCAGGATTGGTCGAGAGCGTGTGTGGGCGGGGCTGTGACACCACGGCTCCACTCCAGGATCATTACATCACAGACTCTGACTCCACATGACGTCACCAGCGAAAGATGGCGGCTCCTGACCAAGAGGAAGAGACGTGACTTCATCTTTATATACACTCGCTGATCGTCTTTATATACAGTCGCTGATCGTCTTTATATACAGTCGCTGATCGTCTTTATATACAGTCGCTGATCGTCTTTATATACAGTCGCTGATCGTCTTTAGATACAGTCATTGATCGTCTTTATATACAGTCTCTGATCGTCTTTATATACAGTCAGTGATCGTCTTTATATACAGTCACTGATCGTCTCTATATACAGTCACTGATCGTCTTTAGATACAGTCACTGATCGTCTTTATATACAGTCGCTGATCGTCTTTAGATACAGTCACTGATCGTCTTTATATACAGTCAGTGATCGTCTTTATATACAGTCAGTGATCGTCTTTATATACAGTCAGTGATCGTCTTTATATACAGTCACTGATCGTCTCTATATACAGTCACTGATCGTCTTTATATACAGTCAGTGATCGTCAGTGATCGTCTTTATATACAGTCAGTGATCGTCTTTATATACAGTCACTGATCGTCTTTATATACAGTCAGTGATCAATCATCAGAAGTAAAAAGCTGATTTTGTCTACAAACTGTTCAAACATAATAAAAGTAGTTCTTTCATTGGTCGAGATTTGTTAAGGAACAAAACGTGTCACTGTTGTAAACTTGTGCTTGTCACAGTTTATTTTCTGAAATGATCCAAGGGACAAAACGTCCCGTCAGTTTCCTGTGGACGGAACCAGACAAAGCTTTTCTGTCAACTCTGAATATTCACGAAAGAAAAACATTCAACGCCAAAAGAATCTGTTTTTGGTGAATGTGGAACTCTTGCAAATATGTGACATCGCCTTATGAGCCCCGCCCACTTCAAAACCGGCGAGAACAAGCGCGGACGAAACGTGAAATCAGAGAATCTTCCCGTGAAATAGTGTTCAGACGTTAACGGTCCCATCACACTTCATCGGAAGGAGCTGATTCAGATCTTTTAAGTAATTAATTCCGTTATTAAAATCGCCGTCAATCACTTCTAAGTTGAATAATAATTTCATCGTCTAATCTTCACCGACATTAACTAGAAATCGTCCAAGGTGTCGGACCCTCTCTCTCTCAGCTGTGTGAGGATCGGGAGCGTCTGTCTCGTGTCGCTCGCCGCTGGGGACTGAAAATAGAAACATTAAAGCGTTGATTTATTGTCGCGGGAGCAGCAACAGGAACCTGAACACGACACGCCGTCGTTAATATTCATGTGTACAGTAATGAGAGGAGAAGAGCTTTTCAGTGTTGTTGTTGTTGTTGTTGTCAATATTTAAAGTCTGAGGGACGTTTTACTGCCCCGTTGCGTGTGTGTGTGTGTGTGTGTGTGTGTGTGTGTGTGTGTGTTTTGGAGCTGATCGGTCAAAGGTCAAACACAAAATATAGTCTTAAAAAAAACACATTTCTCCTCAAACAATAAAGAGACAATGTAAATGTCCAAAGTGTCCATTTCGTCTGCGGCGGGGGCAAAAGCAAACGCTGAGAGATCGGCCATTGTGGTTGTTGTCGGCGGCTCGCTGACGCGCTACAGGAAGTAGGAGGAGTCGGACTTTGACGGTTTTAGTTGTTAAGCTCCGCCCCTGCAGCCGCCGGCTGCTCGCGTTGACGTATCAAGTCCGCCGCAGCCGCAGCGTAGGTGAGGCATTGACTAGATGACGTCACGATGACACCGCGATGAAATGGCATTGATACAATTTATATATATATATATAACCGATTTTTCATTCTTGTTCTGATCATGAATTAAAGAGGAAAACTTAAGACTCCGGTGGAATCAGGACGTGTGAGTGCGAACGTCCGTGAAAAGAGAAAAGATCATCGGCACCTGGCGACTGCTCTCCAGACGGAGACAGGTGAACCAATGTGCCGCCGTCACACTTCGTGGTCCCGTGAACCGAACCACTGAACCGAGCTCGTTCTGGGCCCGGCTCCACGGCAACGAGAGCCGCTGCCAGTGAGTCAGTGAGCGCCGCTAACACACAGAACATCCGCCGAGGAAACCAGAGCCCCGACGCCAATCAGCTGATATCAGACGTTTATGGTTTACTGATATGAAACACATTGAGTTAACAATGTAGAAAAGATCTTTAATTGTGTTTCTTTTCTTGATTGGACTTCTGTACATTTGGTTCTGTGTCATAAGGGTTTGATAACGTCGTCGTAGAGTGGTGGTGAGAATTTGAAATCCTCCAATGCGGCAGCGGATCAATTCTGATCCTTCCAACTGATTGATTTTAATGGCAAAACCCCCAAGCGACCGGCGACAGCAAGGTCAGAGGTCAAAAAGGTCTGGGACCCGATGTGAAGATGGTTGGACGAGACGATGGCGCAGATCGTGTCGTGCGAAGACACGGGCTCGTTTCTCTGACACTCTGAGTCCAGTCAATGAAAAGAAGTGACGGACACTAAATGACGACTGGCGAGCGGCGTCCCAGTTCAGGCTCCGCCTCCTTCCGAGGACGTGGTCCACAAAAAGGCCGACCCCAAACGAGACGGTCTGGTCCGGGCAACGGAGCTGCAGTTGCCCACGGTACGAGGAAGTAAGTCACTGGAGCGCTATGAATCATGGGGAAGATCGGCCCGTTGCTGGGACGCGTTTGAAACGGGACGATCGCCTCTGGAAGGGGGCGGAGCCTGAACTGAGACACTGGAGGGAAACAGCTGTGGAACGCCGCTGATGTGTATAGTGTGAATATTATTGATGTGCATGTATTATGATTTGTAAAAAAAAAGGAAAAGGGAAGGAGGTGAAGTGTGAAAGCACAGGAAGACGATTCCGTCCGCACGGACGCCGCCCATCAAGTCTCCGACGGATCACTTTGCCAGATTCGTGGCGAAAACTCACAGAAATGTGTTGTTCCAGCAAATGAGTTTCAATTGGAAGAAAAACAGCAGCGACGCTACTGTGGGACGTCGTGGCAACATGTTGACGTCTTGATCTGCTCCGACAAAGACTCAAAGGTCACATTTCTTTGTTTGGAACTCTCTGGGACTTTTGGTTTGGGACTTGTTATCACCTTTACGTTTCACCGCCTGACTTGAGATTATCAGAGTTCTGACTGTACGTTTCATCAAACCAAAAGTCCCCGTGAAAAGACTTCCGACCCAACGAGAGTCACTCGAGTCTTCGGCAGATCCTGATGATTTTTGTGTTTTGCAGTCTAGTCGTTCCACCGTCGACGCTGTGGTGAACGTCCCGTTTCTAACGTCAACATGTTTTACAGTGCGTGCGGTCGCATCTCACCTTCTTGTCTGTGTGCCGTCACCTGAAGACTCAAGTGTAAATAATAAATCTGCCTGTTTTTCTCCAACTGACCTGCGTAAAACCTGATTTATTGTTCTCGTGTAAAAATGACCCCATGAGAAAAAGATGTGTGACGCTGCTCCACAAACAGAATCTGCACGGGCGACGTGTTCTTGAGTTTTGCAGATCGGACATTTTAGAAATACGAACAAAGAGCTGCAATGAAGTTAGAAATACCACAGTGAACTATGATGGTCAACATTATGTCAGTTATTCAACATGGATTTAAAATAACACTAAAATACCAACGGCTAATGATTAACACATTTTCCAGTTTGGAATGCTAGCAGGCTAGCTTAACGTTAGCTTAGCTACTTTGATTAACGATTAACGCTAACCTGTAGCTATAATTTGATTTGCGTAACGCTATTAGCATTGCTAGTACTACCAAAACCGTACTGTACTAAATACTGCCACAACGTACCGACGTTCACAAGTTACATTATGCAACCGAGCTGCTGCTAAAGCTAAAGCTAACAATCTCGCAATCTAGTAACGTAATTCCAGTAACGAATTTGCCAGATAAAAATTCCGGTGAAATTGAAAGAACTCTACACAGCTAAAATGTATATATCATGTATTGAAAATTGATCTACATGGCATCACTATTTATGAAAGTATGATGCATACATGTCGCCGCTCGTGAACTCTTATGGGTGCGTTCTCAAGTGTCAAGTGGACACGAGCTTCTGCAACACGAACTGTGCGGACAACATTCAACATTCGTGGGTTGATGAACGATCCTGTGGCCAAAGGAGCGTGAACGCACCATTAAAGATAATTTGCATTAACTTTACAGCAATATAGCATCTTTAAAAAGGAATTGAGCTTCTACCCTTTTTTAAAAATTGAGTTTTTTATCGTGGCTTGTAATTGGCGGTAACAATTTTAAATTGTATCCCATTAAATGAAATTCCTTTTCATCCCTCTTTTCCCATTCGACAGCTCAAAGAGACAAAGCAAATACATCCAGGAACTCGCTCAGAGAATGGATGAATATGGCGAAGGGACTTTGACCCAGTTACAGAAGCTGCCGAATGGCTTCCTGCCACTCCGACAACTTACACTCTACAAAATGTTTTCCAGCAGGTAAAGAGA
Source organism: Scophthalmus maximus (assembly GCF_022379125.1). Taxonomy (NCBI): domain Eukaryota; kingdom Metazoa; phylum Chordata; class Actinopteri; order Pleuronectiformes; family Scophthalmidae; genus Scophthalmus; species Scophthalmus maximus. Next base: position 2,297,357 of record NC_061524.1, on the reverse strand, counting down.
GAAGGGATTCCCGTTGAGCAGCGCGTGTTCACGCGTGTGAGCTCTATTCTGAGACATACGAGGGAAATTCATCGGGCGCGAACCGAGCGACGAGGCGTCGTTTCCTCCGCTCGGCGTGGGCGTCATGATAAGAACTCTTTTTCTGCAAATACATCCATTTGCATTTTTGCAATCCTGCGAATGCAGACGTGTGAACTAATTTCCTCACTCGACAAATGTCAGTCGCTTTTTTTTTTTAAAAGCGCAGATTCCCTGAAAAAAACAACAGTTCACGTCTGAATTTATGAAATTTCCCTTTAAGCAGCGAGAATATTTATTGTTATTAACTATGAATACTACAGGTTGAAATGGAATTAAAATATTTTGATGATAATTTATATATTTGGCTTCATGAATTGTCAGTTACTCAATACGCAGAGCGACGTGTCATGTTTTAAGTGATGCTGCTAATGAAGCGGCTTGTTCTACCATAGGAATCAGAGTTTTGGGCCTGAATATGTCATTAATAGTAGTAAATAAAATAGAAACTTCATTAACAACAGAGTGAAGACGCCTTACGCGGTGAGGAAGTCTCTCCGACGTGACGATTGTGATTCAGTCGCAGATTAAATCCAGAGTCTGAAGATAACAACACGTTTTCCTCTGACATGAATAAATCCAACGCACTTTTGAAGATTCTGGCTTCTCGTCTTTGAAGAGATGAGTTTTCCTCCTGGAGTCCGATGAATCACCTCTTTGATGTAGATATGTGCAAAAAAAAATAATAAAGAAATCCTCGTTTTTATTTAATCAAATGAGATTAGATGTAAAAATGTGTGTCAGTGTCAGACGGAGGAAAGAAGAAGACAGCGGTGGATCACTTCTTTGTAATCAACTCATTCTCCTTGATAACATCACGTCCAAATACTGGGACATGCGTTTTCCATCCAAACTAAAAACTGCTCCTCAGCTGCTGATCGATGAAAAGACTGATCAGGAAACGAGGTAACATTTCATTTCCCTTTTGATATCTATTCATGGAAAAGGATAATAAGCTGCTTGTTTTGGGTTTCATAAGACTTGAATCTAGGTCACACAGTTTTTAACCTGACCTTCTTCCGTTCTTTAGTTGAGCTGCCGATGAATCAAACAGAACCACATGTTCTCACCCGACTGAGTAGGGGTCTCCCAATCAGAACAATAACAACCGACAGTCCAACATGTGTATCGGAGGAGCCGGAAATCGAACCACCGAGCACCGGTTACAGGACAATGAGCCGCTCTGCCTCCTGAGCCACCTCCATAGTGTTGGACCGCACTCATTCGGCAAATCCCAGAATCTGAAGAGTGAAGCCAGGAGGTCGGAGGCTGGTGAAGCGACACGTGAGGTCACGTCTAATGGTTTTACAACACTCAGTAGAACGTATCCCTCCGCCAGCCGTCCTCTAGTTCTTATGGTAGAAATACATAAAGGAAAACAGGAAGTGGTCTGATAACCTGAAAGACTTGGTGGAAATTGGTTAAGTAGTTTTTGTGTAATCCTGTTGACAAATAGACCAACTAACAAACCAACCAACCAACCAACACAACAACCAACCAACTAACAAACCAACCAACCAACACAACAACCAACCAACCAACTAACAAACTAAACAACCAACACAACAACCAACCAACTAACATACTAAACAACCAACACAACAACCAACCAACTAACAAACTAAACAACCAACACAACAACCAACCAACTAACAAACTAAACAACCAACCAACTAACCCAACAACCAACTAACCAACCAACCAACCAACCAACCAACCTAACAACCAACCAACTTGACAACCAACCTAACAACCAACCAACCAACCTACCTAACAACCAACCAACCAACCAACCAACCAACCAACCTAACAACCAACCTAACTAACAACCAACCAACCAACCAACCAACCTAACAACCAACCAAACAAACAACTTAACTTCTAACCAACTATACCAAATTAATAAAAGCGGGGAAAAGATAACTTCCTTGGTGGAGGTAAGAAACACATATGGGTGAGAAGTTTGTGTCTCCATACAAATGGTGTATTTTTCTTCGGTTTTCTTGATGTTTCTGAAGTAAACTCACTCTCTCACTCATACACACACACAATAGAGAAGGTTATTTTTAACTCCTGCCCACCACTGGAGCTGCAGAGTTGGTGTGAAGAATATTTTACCTACTGTAGAGTTCAAACCCGCCGCCTCTCTGCCTCCCGGTGACTTGCTCGAGGACCAGCGGACGACGAAGGAGAATTTCACCGACGCGCCGCTTCGTGTCTGAAAGCATAGTTCAGCATTCCGCGTAACTTGTGGCCAGAAAGCATTGATTTGTTTTGTTTTTTATTGACCACAATGCACCTGTGATGGATGTCCGCTGACGCACTTCGCTGTTTGACTCATTTACTTTTGCCGCCCGGGGCGGCGTTCACATGAGCGGCCGCTATCGACTCGGCCTTCCCACATCCACACTCAGAAATATGTTCAGCAGGGACGTTTGGTTCCTTCAAAAGGCAGCGGAGCAGGGGAGAGCGAGACATCACACTCACCGAGCTGTTGCACCGAAGAGGAAGAAGAAGAGGAAGAGGAAGAAGAAGAGGAGTAGTTTTTTTACATTTTGTTTTTTTTATTTCTGAGTCAAAAAGGGAGTGATGCTGCCTGTCAGGTGAGGAGGAAGAGGAGGAGGAGGAAGAGAAAAGAGACAAAGAGACTGAAGAGGGGAAGAAAAACAGAGGACAAAGTGAAACCGGATGATAAAGGAGCGACAGGTGAGGAAAGTGGGACAGAAGAGGAGGAGGACGAGGAAGGAGAGACAGAGAGAGAGAGTGTGAGGGAGGAGGAGGAGGAGCAACGAGTGAACAGAGGATGGAGCGATGAAGAGGGAGAAGTGCTGGATGAGCTGTCGACTTGGCTCAGCGCTGACTCACTGGCTCTTAGTGTTGTTACATGACGTGAGTCCATGTGATGAGTCACAGACGTGTTGATGATGATGATGATGAGGATGATGTCAGTGTGAGGAGGAGGAGGAGGCGGCAGAGAAAACGCTGGTCACTTTGTCGTGTCCTGAAGCCGGAGGCAGCGAACCGGACGCTCGTCGGTCGATTCATCGCCGACCCCGTCGGCCTGTCGATCAATCACAGAACCACAACCATTCTCCCCGACAGGAAGTTAACGGGGCCCGACCCCCCGACGGAGCTAACGAGCTAGCGGTGGGTGGCCAAGCTGCAGCTTATGATGAGGCGTGATGGCGGGACACGCTGGTGACGCCGTCCTCCGTAGACAAGCCCGTCTCTTTTCCGTCCGGCCTTCACGCTCCACTCCGTGTCTGAAGGCGTCGACGAAGGCGTCACGCCACCGCGTCCTCCCGGGGACGTGGTCTGACGAGGAGGTCGAAGCGAAATGAGACGCTCTGATTTTTTCTCATTGGGTTTTTGAGAAATGAACATTTTCTCCCGGCGCCTCCGAGCGTAGAGAAACGTGACGGCGTCATCACGGGTGTATGACGCGATGGCGCCATCGCGACCGACGCGTCGACTTCCTGCCGCTTAGGGAATAAATGTTCTGATTGTCGTGGTTTTCTCTGTTTTAGATCAGTTTAAACGGGATCGTGTGAAACAACAATCAGTTTTCTGAGGATTAATGGTTTCACTCTGTCAGATATTCAGGAGCCTTTCTCCAATGTCAAGCTGCTTTTCCTTCGTGTCCTCTCTTTTCTCTCCGTCCGTGACTCATCTCTTCACCTCTCTGCTCCTCACATGTGTCGCGGCGGCTGCTGCTCGGCACAGACGACTCTGTTAGAGGAACGATGTGGTGGATCCAGTCGGACTAATTCCATTAGCTGCTGGAATAAAGAGAGCCTCAGGAAGGACTTGTCACTCTGATAAATCCAACCGAACCGCAGTGTGGGCGGGGGGGGGGGGTTGAGTGCTCTCACTCTCGCTGACGCTTCCTGAAAATAATTCAGAAGTTTCAAATATGTAGGAGCATCAAGAGTCTGACGCGAGGACGCCCGAGGTCAGGACGCAGCAGGAATCCTCACGGGGGCGTTTGACAATTAAAAGACAAAAATCATATTTTAACGGCAAGCTGTGAGAGATTGACAGCTGCTGACACATGGCTCGCCATTGGTCGAGAGCGTAGAGGGGCGGGGCCTCGATATACCTCGACTTCCACACCACGATCACCGCAGACTCTGACTCCACACCACGTCACCTTTAACTTCGCTCACAGTTCGTGTGTGTGATCTGTAGTGTCTGTGTGTGCGTGCGTGTGTGCGAGCGATTTCAAAATGCCACACTCGTACAGTGTTTGTCGCCTGAGGCGCCGGGGGGCGTGTCTGCACCTTCACCTGCTGACGACCACGATGCTCCAGGGCAGTCCGACCGTCGCTTCACTCCACGCGACCTCCTGTTCCCCCGTCGGCCCTGACGGAGCGTCAATCATCCTCCAGGAGGCGGGAGGAGGAGGAGGAGGAGGTGGAGGTGGAGGAGGAGGAGGAGGAGGAGGTGGAAGAGGTGGAGGTGGAGGAGGAGGAGGAGGTGGAAGAGGTGGAGGAGGAGGAAGAGGTGGAGGAGGAGGAGGAGGTGGAAGAGGTGGAGGAGGAGGAAGAGGTGGAGGAGGAGGAGGTGGAGGAGGAGGAAGAAGGGGTGGAGGAGGAGGAGACATCATGAGTGATCTGAACAGAGACGTGTTCTGACCTTTTTAACCTTTGACACGTTGTGACTCGTTTGACCTTGAGGTGTGAAGTGCCTCTTTTCTCCAGGGAGTCGGAGTGCTCCTCCTCTGCAGCTTCCTGCACGCGCTCCACAAAACTCTTCCTTTCGGAGGAACCATGTTTAATGTGATTCACCGCGCTCCACCGCGGCCGTTCCCCTCTGTTCTCCAGCCCCGAACCTTCTTCTTTCATCTTCCCCCTCTCTCCGACCTTGAGGCTGCTGGTGGGAACAAGAAGGTCAAACGCAGGTTCAAGTGCAGCTCGAGAAAAGGAAAGATAGAAAAAAAAACCATCTTTTCCCACTCAGGAGAACATCGCCCCTCGGAGCCGAGGTGTCACGTCCGTGTGGAATTAATCTAGATTACTTCCTGCCTGGCGGCAGAGCGAGGCCATCTGCTCGGCGGTGTGACGCCCATATAAGGAGCTGGTTCCTGAAGACGATAAACAGAAACACACACACACAGACCAAGATGATCAAAATAATTATGAATTATTCTTTACGCTGCTTCAGAAGACATATAACCTGCATCCTGCTCACGACTTCACACACCAGCTGATGGTACATGGAGGCGTTAACACACACACACACACACACACACACACACACACACACACACACACACACACACACACACACACACAGACACACACACAGACACACAGACACACACACACACACACACACACACACCGGCAGCAGCTGGTCCCGCCCTCACTCGATTCTCATTGGACAGTAACTACATTTGCAGGTATAAGTGATTATATTGATTATTCATGACTTTTGATTTCACATCAGATCAACAGCGACGATGCGCAGGTGTAGGCGGTGAACCGACGAACGAGCTCTTTCCCCTCGTGACGTCACGGCCCAGGTCACCGACAGGCTCAGGGGTCACAGACGGGCTCAGGGGTCACAGACGGGCTCTCAGGGGTCACAGACGGGCTCAGGGGTCACCGATGGGCTCAGGGGTCACCGACGGGCTCAGGGGTCACAGACGGGCTCAGGGGTCACCGACGGGCTCAGAGGTCACCGACGGGCTCAGGGGTCACCGACGGGCTCAGGGGTCACCGACGGGCTCAGGGGTCACAGACGGGCTCAGAGGTCACCGACGGGCTCAGAGGTCACGTGCAGCAGGTGGAGCCGGAGGCGAGCTGACGTGAGCGCCCTCTGCTGGATCTTAATCCCATCAGGTCGAACATGAACTTCTCCGTCTGTTTGACTTTCAGATTTTAAAAAAGCCTCTTGTGGGTTTTTTCTAGCTGCTCTTTCATCTTATGAAACTTTAAACCGACGAAGGAAAATAAATTGTCCTTCGTCGCGTTCACGACCTTCCTCCATGTTTTCGCCCTTCGTCTCATTCATCTCGTCTTCCTCGTTGATTTGCCTCATCAACAGCTGCTGCTGCTTCGCCACCGATCGAGTCCGTTCACATTTCCATCTCGTCGCGTCCTAACAAACTGTGCTCCGACCACTTCAGCTCCTCGGACGGTTTCGGAGTGTGTGTGTGTGTGTTTCCTTATCTTCTCGTCTTTTGTGTGAATCATCTGGACTCGTGCTCTGTGTCCTTGACGAAAAGAGCAAAGATCCATTACTTAGATTATTTGGAATACAGCTCAATGCAACACGGGTTTGGGATCTGTATGTGTTTGTGAGACGACGTACAGTATGAAGGTCAGATCTGAACGGAGCACACGAGGTCAGCCTCTCTCGGACGCACAGTTCCACTCTGTTCAGACACTAAAACTTTTTCCTCTTGTCTCTCACGTCGTCTGTTTCTTAAACTCGGCCTCAGACACGCCAGCACGACCTGACCTGAGCATCCATTTAAGGCTCTTTTTTTTCTCCGTTTCAAGTTTCAAGTTTCAATTTCATGCCACAGACGGCAGAATTTATTTCAGGGGCAGACGATTGTGCACTTTGCTGTCAGGGTTACTTACATCTTCCCCCCGTGGATTTAACACGATGTTGAGAAACAAACAAGCCCTCAGAGGCTCCTGGTGGGAAAAGTGGCCATCGAACGGAGGATTTCACGATTGTTCACATTCACAGGACGTCGGCGCTTCTCACCTTGACAGTCTTAAAGGTGCTGAAGGAGGATGAAGAGGAGGAGGAAGAGGAGGAGGAGGATGAAGAGGAGGAGGAGGAAGAGGAGGAGGATGAAGAGGAGGAGGAGGAAGAGGAGGCTTCGGCTCAGGATCTGTGAAGCCCCGCAGGGAGGAAAGTTCAAGAAGCTGCAAAGCTCAAGAGAAAATCTGTTGGTTTGTTTGTGCTGTAAAAAAAAAAAATCTGTTTAAATAAAAGCTGCAGGAAACTTCTCGGCTTAATCGCAAATATTCAAACTTCGGAGGAAAGCAAAAAAGTCAGAGATGATGTAACGCGCAACGAACTTCTGTTCTGTTGAATTAGAACAGTTTTTTAGTTTTGAACTTCATGTCGGTTTTTTCAATTCTGCAGTGACGTACGCCAGGAGGCTCACTGAGCCCCCTGGTGGTCAAAAGCCATAAATGCACCAACAATGTTTCTCCTTAACGATGGCAGCCGCCCTCGTCTCCTTTGTCCCAACACAGTTTCATAATGGATCAAAAATGTTTTTAAATTCATAATAACATCTCTTACCAGCAGCCCGTCACGTCGTCGCGTCGCCAGAACATCCGTCAAGTTTTTCTGCTCGTGCGTTCCCCGTCTTCGTAGGTGTGAGTCCGATCTGTCGCTCCGTCGCCATGGCAGCGAACTGCGTGATCTCGTGCGTTCCCCGTCGCGTTTTAAGATTATGTCACCTCTCTCAATTTTCTATCGCGTCTCCAGATTATAAATTTTTCCGTGTAAACTAAGCTTCTTGTTGTGAACTTTGACCTTAACGCTCAAACTGCGTCGGGTGTTTCTATCAAGTAAAGAATCGGACGCTGCCTGATCGCCGCCGTTTTGGGGATTTACTGCCCTCCGGTGGCCGCAGCAGGTAGTCCCATTGACAAGTGTCATCGAACTGTACAAGTTATTACATATTATTAATGTGATGATGACGATAGACGATCTCAGAGGAGGCGGCTCTGTGATTTATTCTCTCGCAGTCCGGCCATTTGAGATGGGGAACGCGGTCAGACTGAGCGTGACACGTACATGTTCTTCTTCTTCTTCCTCAGGGAATCACAGGACGAGATGGGAGCCGTTCAGTTAGATTTCCCTCGGGGAAAAACTGAAGTGTGAGAGTCACAGGACTCACAGTGTCCCGACTCCTCGTCTGCTCTGGGCCTCGGGGGCGTGATGGCGTGATGGGGTTGTGGTGGTGGTGGTGGTGGTGGTGATGGTGGGGGGTAAGGGGTTGGCGTCAACAGCAGGAAGTCACAGTCGCTGTCACACTTTGGGGCAGTGAAGGCAGCAGGAACGACACGCGACAGAGTGCAGCAGGAGTTCCCTCCGGCTACAGAACAGCCTCTTGTTCCTCAGAGTTCATGACCCCGTGTTAAAGGGCCAGTGGGTGATTTTAATCCGATACACGTTATGTCACGTTACATCTCCGCGAGCTCGTCAACATCACTCCCCACAACCAAGAGACGTGCCAGCGACGGACGCTACGACACAGGGGCTAGAGGACCGTGCGTCTGTCTAGCGTACCCGAGGCTGCGGGTTCGATTCCCGATCATTAACAATAACAACAACAAAGAGAGAAACAATCTTTCGCCAAAATCGCTTACTGCACCTTTAACGCCACAGTCCCCTCCCCTCATCTGGCCCGAAACCCCAACGAGCACAAATGTTTCAGCGACCAAACTCAGACACTCGGGTCACGTCTGGTGTGAATGAACCTTTAATGTCAACACACAAACACACACACACGTCCTCCATTTAAAGGTGATACTGCCTTTCTGCTTTAGAGAGAGTTTGTGTGTGTGCGCGCGCGCTGCAGCCCTCTGGATTAATACAGTCTCCTCTGGCCACGCTGCTGAATCTAATGAAAAGGTATGAAGCTGATCTCATATATCCACCTTAATGTTCCTTTGTTCCACTGTGGCTCCGTCCAGACGCAGTTAACTGCTCAGACGACGTTTCACCAACTGCACCTTCGCAAATAAATCACAGTAAAAACGTCTTTTCAGTCGGAGAAAAGTTCACGCTGAAAAAATTTAACTGTTTATTTCTCCACTGTTTGAGGCTCAGTCAGTAAAGTTCCTCTGACCGTCTGCCTGCTTAACTGTATGACTGACTGTCTGACTGACTGTCTGCCTGCTTAACTGTATGACTGTCTGTTTGACTGACTGTCTTTCTATCTGTTCATTTCTCTCTCTGTCCGTCTGTCTGACTGTTTATCTGACGTCTGTCATCCATCTGCCTGTCTGTCTCTGTCTGTCTGTCCGTATCTCTGAAGTCTCTCTGTCTGTTTGTCTTTCTGTCTGAACGTCCGTCTGTCTGACCGTATCTCTGACGTCTGTCATCCATCCGTCCGCCTGTCGTCCGTCTGACCGTATCTCTGACATCATCCATCCGTCCACCTGTCGTCCGTCTGTCTGTCTGATCGTATCTCTGACGTCTGTCATCCGTCCGTCTGTCTCTCTGTCTGACCGTATCTTTGACGTCTGTCATCCATCCGTCTGTCTGTCATCCGTCCGTCCGTCCGTCTGTCATCCATCCGTCTGTCTGTCATCCGTCTGTCGTCCGTCCGCCTGTCTGTCTCTCTGTCTGACTGTCAACAGGATTATATAAAAATACTGACCAGATTTCCAGTAACCTTGGACAGAGGTCACGATCAGCGCCGGAGGTCAAACGTTTGCCGACTTTGACCTTAAGATTCCTTGAACCTTCCTCGGACGTCGGTGATTAAAAAGCACTTTTAATCACATTAACAAAATAAATCCTAATGTTTTAATCCACTTCTGTTCTCGATCACGTCCCTTCTCCTTCCTGACGACGTGTCCGACTCCTGGGATCAACGGCTGCCCTCTGACGCCACCCGAACACGGTGTGTTTTCTTTCAGAACAGATATTTTACAGTTTAACCCCAGATTTTTTTTTATAAAGAACTTAAATTAAGAAAGAATATTTTTGAGGGGTAAAATAAAAAATATCTTTTCTCCTTTTTTTATTCTGCAAAATGAACGTTTTGCTTGTGAAAGATTCAGATTAGCCTTTTTTTTTTTTAATTGATTCACGTCTTTCTCAAATCTTTTTAATATCAATCTGATCAAACTCTGCTCTTTAAATCTGTTGCTTGTTTCCCTGTTCCTTTTTTAGATTTTATTCGTCAATTTCTCTGATATTTTTCTGTGAATCTATTCTTTTTATTGCCATCTATTACTCGGAGCTCCATGTTTCAGAGCAGCGGCTGCACCATCTGTCCCTCCGTCTGATTGCTCTTTATTTAGTCTCTAACATCACTGTTTTCACTGTCGTGTCCTAATTAAAACAAATAAAGTTGAATATGATACTGTGATACTGTATAATGCACACGTTTGATTAATGCTCTGTGACTTTTCGGCAGCAGATTTGTGCAGCGTTGTTTGGCAGCGTTGTGATTCTGGATATCTGCTCTTCACAAAAACAGACAGTTATGGTTGAGTGATGATTTTCTCCGAGGCGCAGATCCCGGATCAGCACCAGACTCCAAACACCTGCACCAGGAACCTCGGGCCAAACGGCGCCGGGCCACCTGATCTGAGCCAGAGTGCTCTGTGTGTGTGTGTGTGTGTGTGTGTGTGTGTGTGTGTGTGTGAACACGTCTCTCGATCGTTAAGCTTCACACCAGACTTGAGAACAGATGGTAAATAAACGGACTGAATTGATATTATGCTATTCTTGTCTTTACAACCACACACACCTCTTCTCTCATACTAACACACACACACACACACACACACACACACACACACTCTCTATATCTAACACTTTCAGGTGTGCATCTTATCAACGCTTCACAGTCGTCAGGGGCAATTTTGTGATCAGAGTCTTGACCAAGGACACCTGTAAACTCTGAATCCACCTCAAGCTTTTAATAACACACACACACACACACACACACACACACACACACACACACACACACACACACACTCTCCTGGATTTCTAAGAGAAATGGAAAAATGCACAATTAGAGATGTACAACATTTAACACGTCAGGAAACAAATGAAAATCAAGGAGCTGGAGAGTGTGAGAGTGTGTGTGTGAGTGTGTGTGTGTGTGAGTGTGTGTGTGTGAGTGTGTGTGTGTGTGTTGTTCAGTCCCAGTTCTGATGGATCCATTAGAAAGTATTTTTAGACGGACTCAAACGTTGACCTGAAGTCCTTTCGACAAGATAAACAAACATCTCCGCCGAAGCATGAAATCTATATTCCCGTGAACGCGGAGCATTGGGAGAACATTGCACAGAGGGAGTAATGATCAGAATCAATCATCATTCATAAAATCATGCTTCAGCTGCACTGAGCAGATATCAAAGTAAAAACACATGAAAAACAATTGTCAAAATTTGATTCATAACAAAGTTTTAGTTATTTTCTGATCAGGTTTATTGTCCAATTGCAAGTAGCAAAATATAAAGAAAGATAAGTTTGTCACATCAGAGCTTCTTCAAAAGATTTGTATTAAATATGATGGAACAGTTTTTTAAAGTTTAAAGTGATTCTCAAAGGAGCGAAAGAGAAAAGCCTGAGGTTTAAATCCCTGATCCTCCTGCAATCAGATGAGGATTTAATTTGTCAACATGTTGTCGGAAGATTAACGATAACGTGAAGTGATTAAAATGGTGATTTCTGTTCATGTCACACGGTGACACGGAAAATATGATTTTTTACAGTTAGTGATGCTCCTGGAATCAGAGAGCATTAGGGATGAAGGGTTTTCATGTACATATTAATCTTCTGCCATGATTATTTATTTTACTTTTCCTTTTGGGACATCAGTCACATCTTCACCTGTGGAATCTCCACGTTAACGTGACACGTCGGAATACCTACCTCATATTTTCCTTCCAGGTCAGTGACTCACATCGAGGGGGTGGGCGGAGCTTCAGGTCCGTCCGGCGTCTGTGGAGAGAGAATATGAGGAAGATGAAATTAAAAAATGTTGACTTATCACAATGTTGTTTTTCTTTGTGAACTCAGCATGTTGATGTAATGAGGCAGAATCACCGAGACGTTGACTTGTTGAGTCGGTGGTTGATGAAGACGTTGATGAACAGTTTCTGGTGCTGATGAGGAGACTGAAGGTTTTTTTAATGAGGGGGAAGTGAAAACACTGCAAACTGCCAAGTTATCCAAGCTGGATAATTTGTTCTTATTGAACTGACGTCGTGCTGCAGAAATAAAACCTCTCTCTCTCTCTCTCTCTCTCTCACACACACACACACACACACTGGTTCATGTGTGAACACTGCAGCTGTGGGCTGTGAGGGACGACTCTATTATCAGAGGAGAGAGGTTTTTTACTCAGTGTGAGTGTGTGCGTGTTTGTTTAAAGATGTTCTCCTTCAGTACTTCACTGGTTGGATGGCACCAATCTAATTTCTGAATTAGATAACACATCCATCATACACACACACACACAACCTGTGTCACAGTTCTGAGAAAATGGGCACAAGAAAAACTTTACTTGGAAAAAGGACACAAAGTACAGAGACCGAAAAGAGATTCACAAGGTGAGACTTGACGTGACCTGACGTGACGTGTGTGTGTGTGTTGGGGGTTTCAGCTGTGTCTATGACCAATGTGTGTATGTGTGTATTTTTGTCAGTGCCCTTGTGGATCATTGTTGAGATTTTTGGGACAAAGTCATTCACATTTTCATTATGATCAGGTCATAAACTATTTATAAGATGTGACGTGGTCTCAAGGTCCAGTGAAGTGAAGCCTGTGTTCTTCGTACTGACCAGCAGTGGGCGACTCCATTGATTTTGCTGATAAGTTTATTTGTTGTACATTATGGTCCATTTACAGTCACATAAACCATAAAGCACCGGGTCTATTGGGGTCGTGGATACAGTGTGATTGATGGCTGGTACTGTCCAATCGGTGAAGGTCACAGGTGTCAGTCAGGCCACGCCCCCCACTCCTCCAAGGTTGGTTACTTCTGGTTTCAAACAATAATAATAATATATAATTAATGAATAAGATAATAATAATATAATAATCATGGTGAAGATGTTACCTTAATTATTATGTCACATATTTAATTCCTCAGGTCACATGATGTTTCTGAGGTTCTAATATACAGAACAAAGGGTCACGACCTTGAGAACCATATGACTCCGACCTTTTGACCTTGACCCCTGACCCTGTCGACCTCAGTAAACTGGATGTAACTGTCTGCATGTTGGTACTAATATATATATATATATATATATAAACATAAACATCTACTGCTCTATAGAGCAACTTTCAAAAGCATAGACTGTATATAAAGACGATCACTGACTGTATATAAAGACGATCACTGACTGTATATAAAGACAATCAGTGACTGTATATAAAGACGATCAGTGACTGTATATAAAGACAATCAGTGACTGTATATAAAGACAATCAGTGACTGTATATAAAGACAATCAGTGACTGTATATAAAGACAATCAGTGACTGTATATAAAGACAATCAGTGACTGTATATAAAGACGATCAGCGACTGTATATAAAGACGATCAGTGACTGTATATAAAGACAATCAGTGACTGTATATAAAGACGATCAGCGACTGTATATAAAGACGGATACAAACACATCCAGACTGTTAGTGGATCAGTGTTTGTTCACTGTTTTACTTTAATTAGTTTGTGATGATGAGACTAAAGATCTTTACTCGACAAGCCCGAGGCCACGCACGCACGCACGCGCGCGCGCACACACACACACGCACGCACACGCACAAGCACACACACACACACGCACACGCACAAGCACACACACGCACAAGCACACACACGCACACACACGCACACGCGTCCAGTGAGGCTCATCCTGACTCAGATTTTATGTAAATCTTCTCCCTCCATTAAAACCTCAGGTTATGACTTCCTGAATGTTCCTCACTTTAAAATTAACGAGAAACATTTTCGCTGATGCTTTTGTTTCATCAAAGTCCACAGTTCTCAGTTTTGACTTTTCTTATAAATCTTAATTATATTTCACAATGAGACTAACGACGCTTTTCTCTCCATAGTTTTCTCACATGGAGAGTTTGCTGTTCACGTGACGAACGCAGCAGGAGATAATATTCAGAGTCGGACGCGTTCACGCCAACAGGAACATTTCTGGAACATTCACAAGTTCAGACTTCAAAGCAGCTTCAGTAGAAGTCCAATCCCCCCGCTGAGGCCCAACAGTCAATCAATCAATCACCAGATCTCTCTCATCACAGAATCAGTCAGTAAACGTGTCTGATAGTCCTCATGAATTATTCTCTGTGAAATCAGTGAACATGTTGAATAAAAAACCTTCCATCTCACAATTTACTGGAAATCTGTTGAGGAGTTCCGAGAAGAGCTGCTGCTCCGTCGTGTCGACAGGAGTCAGTTGAGGTGGTCCGGACGTCTGGGGGCGACAGGGAGCAGCGTTCCCATCGGTCATGGAAACACCTTCGGATCACATCTGGAACATCCCGCGGCCTCGGAGGAGCAGAAGAAAAAAGAAAATTGATGGATGTATTGTGTATTTTTTCCCACCGTCACCTTTTCTCTCCCCGAGTGAACCGGACTCTCCTCCGTCTGATGATGTGATTATTCCCATCAGTGGTTCTGGCAACAAGAGTCGGGGGACGAGGCCACGCACTCCTCTCACGTATTAACCAGACGTTTCCCTCAACATGTGGAATCTCCTGATCTGATCTCACAGCTTCACCCTGACGACGCAGACGGAGCAGAACGCCTCTGATCCCGTTTCTGCAGATTAAGATTTTTTTTTTTTTTTTTAATTAAAATTTTACCATAAAAAAAACATTGTCCGCAGGCAAAAGCAGGACGAAATAAATCAGGTGAAAATGATTAAAAAAAATCAAACAACAGAAGAATGAGAGAATAAAATTTCACCTGAACTCACCTCTGAGACAGATTTACTGCAGCAGCAGCAGATGTTTCATCCTATAGGAGAAGAAACCAGATGTGACCGGGTCACTTTACCCCTGCGGGCGTTTTGTCTCAGGAGAGACGGCATCTTGTTAAACCAATCAGCTGCAGGCCGAGTGTTCGTTAACGACGCTCCTGAAGCGTCAGTTCGATCAGAAGACAACATTTGGAGGTTTTTACTCCGACAGCTTCATCATCTGGGCCTGAAAGGTCACTGAAGTGAAACTAAGTTGTGACCACGAAACCACGTGACCTTGTTCTTCGCTTCCAATCGTTTCATTTCACGCTTTTAATTAAAAAAAATCCTAAACAGTTTGGAGAACTAACCCTTGTTCCGTCACAGCACCACGGACAGCTCCGGCCTCCGGCGCGTCCCAGGATCAGCACCTTGGACAGCGGCCATGACACTGCTGCAGAAGGTGATGTCCCAGGTTCGTTGTCGTCATGGAGACAGAGCTTCAGCTTCGTCTACTCACTCTGAAAAGACTCGTCCTGTTTCAGTCTCATTAGTCTGATCTCAGATCGGATTCTCCTGCAGCTGCAGTTCGTCTCATTAGTTCCGACTCTAAACATCTTCAAAGTTTTATGGGTTTTTTTTTACCTCGAAGCAGATTTTTTTTTAAACCTCAAATCTCCATCAGCTCTCAGCTTCACCGTCCGTTAGTCAAGTTTCCCTGTTTTGAAACTTCTTAAATCAACCAGACTGTATTCTATGAACGTTTTATTCAAGCACACGCACACACGATTCATCATAATACTTCTGTGCAGATGTGACAAAAACTGTGATGAGATTCTGAAACCAAATCCCAAAACACCCATAGCTCAACGTGCAGCGAGGGATTATGGGTAGTAACAAAGCGCTGCTGACATTCACCACATCATGACATCACCACCGAGCGGACGAGTGAGAAGGAAAAAGCTGCCGAGGCAGAAAGAGAGAGAGAGACAAAGGAGGAGAGAAGAAAAGAGGAGAGGTGAAGAGTGAGGATGATAAAGCACTAATCCAACGATGAGACGCGCAAACACATGAATACATAAATATAAAAAAAACATAAATACACATTCATCTGCGTCGCTGCTGAGAGGGAAAATCATAAAAATGCAAATGTGGCAAATTTACTGAGGCACAAACACTTGGAAGGAAATGTTGGGTCCTGTGTGTTACTGTGTGAGAGGCAGCAGCAGAGAGACGCGATACACTCACACACACTCTCTCTTATTAGTACTGTACCTGTCAGGACCGTCCTGCAGGTGAGTCCTTCAACATGAATCTCATGGCCTGTTTGAAAAATTACAGATATTAAAAGGAATGAGATAGACTAAATAATGCAGAAAGAAATGTTACCATGTAACATTGTGAAGACATGTCAAGTATGAACTTTCACTCTTTCAGCCGCAGAGGAGGTGAAAATATCACAGCGACGACGAGACTGACTGGCGCCAAAGAGCTGGACGAGTTTATGATTGACATGTGCTTATTATTTCTTATGGATCACATAACGTCACTTGCTTAAATTAAATCAGTCAGACAAGAACTTCTAAAGGCAAAAGTGTTCAGAAAGTTTCCTGCTGTAAAATATAGAAACAGGTGTTTGAGGTTGAATCTAAACTTATCTGCCCTTCGCCAACCACTGTTCCCCAGGGGCATGATGGGTAATGACAGTGAGGCATGATGGGTAATGACAGTGAGCTAACGACACAGCTGTTGTTCTGAGATGTGACACTTTGTCATATTTTATCACCGTCACGTCCTTGACAAAGACAATTACTCACGAAAAAGACAATTATCCACGTTCGTGACACACACACTTAACTGAGACTCTAAAACTCTGCAGGTGATAAAATCATCATCATCTAAGAATCATTAGTTGATAAAAACAGAGAAACTGAACTTATACACCACATGTATAAATTCCGCCCCTTCAGAGTCAAATCTCCGGACATTCTCCAAACTTCATGTCTGAAAACAGCTTAAAAAAAACAACAATTGAACAAACTATTCGCTTCACAGCTCCTCCCGGATGATCCCAAGGCCTGATGGGATATGTAGTCTCCCTTACCTCAGCAGGCGACGACTCACACACACACACACACACACACACACACACACACACACACACACACACACACACACACACACACACACACACACACACACACACACACACACACACACACACACACACACACACACACACACACACACACACACACACACACACACACACACACACACACACACACACACACACACACACCCTGCAGAGTGACCAGCTGTCCTGCATCGATGAAACAAACACTTGCTGCATCGATGAAACAAATACTTCCTGCCTATTGACAGGTCACATGACGAGCGTCTGCAGCTTAGAGACCTAAAACTCAGCATCAGCCATAAATAAATTATTGACTAAAATAACAGATGCAGCAGAAGCCTCAGTGTGTGTGTATGTGTGTGACAGACATTTTGAGTCAATGAGGATAATCATTAGAATCTAACTTCAGGGTTTTGAGGAATGAACAATTCTGTTTTTAATGAACCACAACACCAGGGAGAGGCTGTTGGTGTGTCTGTGTGTGTGTGTGTGTGTGTGTGTGTGTGTGTTACATCGTACTCAACTTCCAACGGCGCTAAAACAGGAAGAAAATAAGTCTTTAGTTTTTGACACACACACGCACGCGAACACACACACACGCACATGTTGGTGGGTGTCGATGGCGAACAGGAAGTGGATGCTGTTCAGCTGGTACAAAGGACGCAGCTGTGTGGGAAGTGATTTTCTAAAATTGCATCATGGCAGCTTCTCCATCATCCGAGGAAACTGGCCTCTGCTCGGCTGCTGAGGTGAAGAAAAGAAAAACGTTTCGTTGTGTGAATCGTCACCTTCGTCTTGGTCGTGCTGCTCTTTCTCCTCATTTACCCTCTGTCACTTCCTGCCTCTCTGTTGTCTGATGATGATTGAAGCACCTCTGATGACTCCGCCTGCACTCGGCTGCAGAGGCAGAGAAACGCAGAGGAACCATCAGGTAGAAACTGTTTCTCTCCTTCCTGCTGCTCCCACAAATCACGTCACTCCAACAGTCGTTTCCCAGGTGATGTTGAAAAGTCTTAATTAACCAGTTTGTTGGTTGCCAAGACCCCGCCCCCTGGTGTCTGGCTGCAGTACAGGTCATAAGCCCCGCCCCCTCCATGTTAGCAGATGGGACATGGACCAAAATTGAAAAATTCAAAGTAGACGTTAAATAGATGTTCCAAACAAAGACAAAAAAGAAGAGCTGCAGATGTTTTGGATTTTTAATCTGACTGATATGGTCAAAGGTTTGAAAATGGAGAATAAACATTAAATAACAGTAGGATAGAAAAGTGCAAAATTTGAAAAACTAACTTTTTTAAAAAAAACGTAAGGCAGCTTGAACACATTAAGTCAAACAGTCGTCTGGATCATGTGGTCGTGTCCACGCTGAGGATTTGATCTGTAGTGTAAAGTTTTGTTCGTGTTATAACTTTGCTCTTATAATAAAGTGCAGTGTTAGTTACTGTAGTTGGAGGCGGAGTCGCATCTGAACTGTGGATAAAGCTCAACGCTCTGATTCGCCTGCAGAACAGGAAGCAGAAGTTAGTGGTTTGAACAGAAACGTTGTCTTCCACAAACAGGAAAGAAAAGATTTAAACTAAATATTAAGACACTGACGACTAAAACAAACCTTCATCTAACTTCACTCCGGAACAGTGAAGAAAATGTAATAAATTGCACTTCAAAGTAAATCTCCGCCTCTTAATAATAATAACTATAGATTATAAACTGATTGAGTCATAACTGCATCATCCAGGGGCTGATTATTGATAAGATTATTAAACAGAGACAGTAAATAACGATGGACAACATGACAGCTCCCATAATGATCGCCCCCTGGTGTCTGGCTACAGTACAGGTCATAAGCCCCACCCCCTCCACTTTGGCAGATGGGATGTGGACCAAAAAAAAAGAAGAAAAAAAAGGCGTGTCCTGGACTTGGAGCAGAGGTGAATTATTTCACCATCCTGGAGCGAAGACGCCTCTTGATGATCGAATGGTCGCTGTCTCTCTCCTCCGGCTCTCGGCTGATGATCTGAAACAAGAACAACACGTTGAACATCACTGAAGGGCTGCGACGCGACGCGACGCCCGCCCGCCCGCACACACACCCCTCAGCTTCTGATTTATTTAATTTAATTTTGTGGTTATTTGGTTATTTGTTCGACCTGAGCACAAAGGTGATGTAAGTTAATAAACATTAATAACTGTTGTGACATAACGTTAGCGTAGCTATGCTAAACCAACATGACGTCATTAACACGTCCACAGACGCCGAGCCTGGTTCATCTGAGCTCAACTGTCTTTTTTCTAATCGCCTGAATTAATCTTTTGTTTCAGCGACGGGGACGAACGGCGGATGATTTGCTAAAGAGGGAGATTAAATTGAACTTTCAACACGTGAAGAAAAAATGTATCTCTTTGCTAATAACAGCCGTGAGGAGCTGGAGACTCACTGGGTGTGCGGGCAGGTCCATGGGTGAGGAGATCTCTGGTCGGTACAGTTTCCTCTTGTTCATCTTGGCTCTTAGGGATGAAGAGGAGGATGAAGAGGAGGAGGCTGCCGAGTCGGCTTCGATCCGGCCGCTCACCAGACTCATCATCTTCTTGGCTGCAGAGACGGAGAACGATCGGAATAAATCATCTGAGCAGTGAATCAGTTTAACGATTGGAGGAATTTATACGGATGAAAATTAAAATGTAAATAAAGTCAGTTTAACCCTTCAGTCAGGGACAGACTGGTAAGTCTGAGTCAAAAGGATGAAACCTGTGAGAGGTTGACGAGATGTTTGCAGTGTTCCAGAAAATACATCAGAATTTATCTTTGCCTTTGTAAATATAACTCATTCGTTGTTGTCATTTATCATCCGGGTTTAAAACAGCCGCCAACAATAAATATGTTTTTCACACCAACAGGAAAAGTTTCGGCATCATTCCGGTGAGGGGCTGACGCGCGAGTAGAGACGTGAATCTTCTCACATGGGCTCCCCTCTCACTTTCTGGAACATTTATCAGGCGGCCGGCAGGGAAAGTTTTGCAAAAGTCACCCCGAAGAAGTGCAGGAAAATGACTGAAAGCAGCTTAGAATGGCACGAGTGCAGAGGATGGGAGGGAAAAGACTGGGATGGAGGGAAGGAAAGAGTGATGGAGAGAGAGAGGACGAGTGAAGGATCGGGGGAAGAGAGAGGGAGGATCAGATGCCACAGTGCCGTTGCGTTAGAACCCCCGGGCGTCAATTAATTGGCCGGGTGAAACCGCCGGTCCCCGAGGACAAAAAGGCAAACAGGACTCCGGCTGGTTGCAATATGTTTCCCCTGTCTCCTCTGAGCCATCATTAGTATCCCCAACCTGCAGCCCTTTCCCCGGGACTCTGTCAAAAGTTATCCTTCGACAGGAACTCTTTGTCCTTGTGCGTCCTACGTGACATTTAAACGTTGTGAACAACCACTGGGACCATGCGGCTCCCTCCTGGAAGCAGCCGCGTCCTCCTGTGTGCGCCTCTTTTTTTAAATCCTGGTTTGAATATTGAAGATCATTTTTAAATATCAGCAGCACTGAGTTTTCATCATCCCTGAGGTTTCGCATCAGTAACGAGCGGTAAACCGTCAGACTTTCATCATTAACCGACGTGATTACTGCAGCAGCTCTTTTTCCCCCGAGATGCCTCTGGATAAGTCTCAGATCATTTAAGACACAGCAGCTCAGAAAACATCGCACTGGTTTCTATGTCACTTCACGAGTCAACTGTTGGTTTTCAACAGACTCCAGGTAGATTTAATCTGTTTTCATCCTCACGCTTTGTTTTAATTAACATAAAATGGTTTTTACCTTTATTGATATTTGATATTTATAAAACTCAGAAAACTCATCACCTGAATGAAGTTTTGTTGTTGATAAACAACAGTATGAATCCTTCATCGTCACACTGTTGAAATTTTATTAAAGACAATCTGACGTTTTCCCAGTGGAGATCAGGTCAAAGTTCAACACCTCCCACAGTGACTCACTGACCTTTGGAGCCGAGCAGCGTGGGGGAGCTCTGCAGGAAGTCTCCAATCTTCTGCAGCGTTCCTTCCTTTCTGCTGGGGATGCTGCTGTGGGAGTCATGGCGACCAGCCGGGGAAGAGGTCTGATCACAGAGAGAACAGTGAAGTCAGTCTTTCGTTGTGATTACAAGATTATGACATTTTTATTTTTCATATTTGCATTTTATTTTTGTTCTGTATGGGACATATGTTAAATAGTAAATGTATCAGCAGAAGAAGCAGCTAAAGCTGTTACAGCAGAATGTGGCTATGATGCTAAAGGAAAAATATAAAACAACATTGACATAATTCTTCTATAATCATACATTTTCTGCTAATTGTAACTATAATCGAATTATTTCATTTCAAATTATGTTAACATTTGGTTATAATTACTAATTTTATATTCTTTATGTTTATTTTGTCTGTTTACTTATTACTTCGACCTCGGTTATGATTTCACCCGTCTGTTTATTGTCATAAATTCCTCCACAATCCGTCTCATATGTTAATCTGTGGAAATCTACCTCATGACTCAGGAGCTGTGAACTAATTTACCTGAAACACGATTCTGTGTCGGTTTCACGGAGCAGAAATCTGCGCATAGCGCAAATTTGCCTCGAAGCAACACTAAGTCTCAGCAGTTAATGTGCAAAATGAAACATTAGAATGTGAATTAAAATGTCAAACGCATGAAAACAAAACATGCGACTCAAGAGCATTGGAGTGTGATGAATTATGATTCGCTGCACCGAGAATTTGACTGAATATTTTATGTTAATACGTGCGTGTGTGTGTGTGTTGGTGTGCTCGTCACCTCCTCGGTGTGTGTGGTCAGCTTTGACGTCAGTTTGGTTCTTGTGTTGCGTCTGTTCTCGGCCTCCACTTCTGCCTGTCAACACACAGACAGACACACAAACACAAAAGTGTTGAAACACTGACCAGGGATCAGCAGCGACTCAGTGAGAAGCTGAAAGTGAAAAAAACAACCACCACGAAATGTTTCATTAAGACCAGAGCGTCTGGAGGAAACGCTTGTTAACACGAGGGAGACGCCACGAGCAAAACGGCCTTGCAGGGCGCTCGATTCCACTCTCAGCATTTATCCTGGCCAGAATAATCTCCGGGGAAACAAAACAAGCTCCACTTAAGGGCCATTTGCCTGCCACAGGGCCTGACAGGCTCCACTGCCACCGGTCAACACACATTGTCTGCGTGTCACAAACAACCAATTTAATCTTCGGCCCTCACTGTCGGACGAGAATCTGATGTCGCGACGTCAACTGAGTGTAATGAAAACCCTTTCATCGAGGAAACACGACGTGTCTGAGACTGCGTCTTCAGCTCCGAGTTCACCAGGTGAAGAGAATCTATTTTGATCGGCGGCTCGACTGAAAGAGTTTTAATCGGTTACTTTGGTTAAAATTAACTTTGTATGGAGTCTCATCGCTTCACGTTTGGACTGAACGAGTCGTGACTTCCAACCGAGGAAGGAGAATCTCAGCAGCTCGTTCTTTTGGTCACCATCCAGCTCAAGACCCCGCTGAGGGACACGACGCAGATCAACTGGTAAATCAAAAGGCATTGCTCCAGCTCAGCCTCCTCTTTGCCACCACGACGCCCACATTACCGCTAACGCCGCTTGAACCCCCTCAACAAAGAGTCCATGAAATAATATCAAAAAACTCCAAACAAAGTCCGAGGCATGTGATTTGCACCCTGGGCACGTTTTGGAGCAGATGAAGTGATTGTGACTCATGGGGGAGCCGCCGGGGACGACGCCGACCTGAGAGGGAGGCTCGTCGGTCGGGCCGTTGACTCAGAGGAGAGTTTTAAAAACAAGACTGGAGAAGAGAAGAGTGGAGGAAAGATAGAGAGATGATAAGTGATAGTGATAAACCGACGAGATGAAAACGAGTGAGATGAGATGATAGGAGGAGCCGGAGGAGGAACCAGATCGTGGAACAAAGACAGATGCAGATGATGATAGTGAGGCGGAGACGAGCGGAACATTAACTGATCTGTCGTTCCTCCGAGTTTCACATCTGACAATTTAAAACACGTTTATGTTCCCCGAGCTTCTGGGGTTTTTTTTCACGTTGGCAGCAGCTCAAACACCAGTTTTCTGCAGAGGCCACAGTTTCTCATTTTCAATAATCTGCCATAAGATAAAACACGGGACTAAAATGTACCACATTGTATTCGCGTGCATCAGCAGAAAACGTAATTCAATTATTATTTCTGCCAGGATGGGATGTTTTTTTTGTTGTTTTTTTTTCTTCATCGCCATGCACTCGTCTGTCTCTCTGTTTGTCTAATGGAACATGGACCTGTCTGTCTGTCTGTCTGATGGGGCCACAAAACCCAAACACCCCAAATCACAAAGACTAAAAACTCAGATAAAAGCCACAGCCTGGTCAATAAATCACGAGGAAGTCGCCTGCAGAGCGGACAGACGAGGCAGGATCAGAGAGGGGGGGGGGGCGATGGCGAATAGGCGACCGTTAAGACGAGTGCAGAAAAATACCACAGAGCAAAACGACTGAGAGCAAAGAGCGAGAAGTGCAGCAGTTTATTTGCTCGTGTGTGTGTCTGTCGACACTCACACTATCTCTGAGAGGAATCGAACGACGCGGCGGCGGGGCTGCCGCCGTATCGCTGCAGACAAATGTCAAAGCCATCAGATAAGAATAAAGTGGATTCTTAAGCCTGGGTGGCGTCACGTGGACGGAATATCTCTGTGAGAGTCGGTGATCAGATTCTTCGTTTTCTTCTAGGTCCATGAATTATTCTCTGTGAACATGTTAAAACACCTTTATGGGAAAACTAGGACTCTTCTCCTCCGGTAGATGAAAGTTACGTGTAAAATTTAACAACATCGTTGCGTTTTATGAAGTGATAAAGAATCGCCCGTCTGAGCAATTCCCAGAAGAAAGGCCTCTGATGGACACGGAGCGACGTCTTCATCAAGAGTGTGATGGGAATGTTTTATGGATTAAATGAAAACTTTTTCTCCAGAGTATAAAGTGACGTGTGGGGAATAGTTTCTTAATAACACATCATCGCCATCGCCGTCCACAGAGACGAGGGGGTGACATTTTCAAAACTAGATTAAAGTGATCGCAGCGCCATCATTAAAACATTTCATCAACATGTAAATGCTGCGGTTGTTCGCAGCAGCGACTCCGGGTGCAGCGACAAGACACTCTGGAAGAGCCATTTCACACCTCGACCCCGAGTGACTCGCTCGAGTCCTCGAATCGTCAAAGGCCGGCGGCTCGACCTCGGCGTTCACCTCGCCGGTCCTGGAGGACGAGCGGGCGGAACAAGTCCGCCTGACATTTCAGGAGATCATTCACAGCAGCTCATATTTATTATGACGCCGCACCAGCCAGTTTCCTCCACAGTTTTTAAATTCTTCACATTCCCGATTCTCCTCAAAGTAAATACATATATCATGAATCCTCCCGACACATCACGGTCACCAGAGCTCAACGATCCTGCTCAACCACACGCTTCCACATACGAGCTCGACAGTCGACACATCCCACAGCCTTTTTGTATGGTACCGACAGGATTCCCGTCCTTCAGAAGGTGAGGACGCGTCAGCGTCCTGGAAGAACTTTGTTTCTGGAGGCTGAACACCGGAGGGGAATCTGTGACTCGATGCGAGGGAGCGTCTCGGGGCATTAGTCAGACTTTGCTCTGCGGCTTTGAAACGAGTGAATTAACGGGGACGCTCCGACAAACAAGCCGAGTAAACATCCTGATGGGAGCGATGGCCCACTCTGATTATTGGCTGTAATCAGATTATGTGAGAAGGGCGGTCGCGGGAAGACGCGTTCCCCCCCCTCCCGTTTCCTCGACGTTACTCATTGGTCCCTGTTGGCAAGAGCTCGCGAGGAGACGGGACGACGGCGCAATGGCGCCTCAGAAACAATGTCATTCCCATTACGCTCTCATTTGTCCCGAAGCCTCGAGGTCAGTTTAACTCTTCTGCTGCCGCCAGACTGAAACCTGCTCTGTAAAGTGCTGTGCCCGGTGGAACACGACGTTGTCTGGCAGCACTGCGATGTGGAAAATATGATGTACTGGTGAAAACTAGCCTACTGTGATAGATGATGAGGGTGATGAATGTGATGGATGTTTCGCGTCTGTTTGGACGATGGAAACATGAGGCTGTTGAGTAGAATTTATTTTAAAAAGTACCTCTCGTGTCGTTCGTCGTTTACTCCTCCTGAAAATGTGAGACTTTAGAAAAGGAAAGAAAAAACGTGGTTAAAAACAAGCCTGTAGGTAACATGTTCCTATGAAGCTGATTCAGAAACTCTGCGGTGTGTTTAAATACTAATATTCAAAACAAGAAAGTAAAACTACAACAGGAAATGTGAGAACGTGAACATGTTTAAGTTCCTATACTGTAGAAAGTGAGATGTCAGGATCAAAATATATAAAAAACTGAAGCAATTAAAGTGATCAGTCCATGAAACTGTGACTTCAACCAAGCCGACGGGACTTCCCCGATTTTGTGATGTCACAATGAAACAGTCCGCTACAAAAATATCACTAAAAGCTCCTGAATCTTTTCAGTTGTTTTCTGTTTATCACAAACGATTCATACACAAATGCGACTGGAGGAAACTGACACAGTTCAATCTTTCGTGTCATTTTAAAGCTTTACAAAGGTCAGGCCCCCTGGTTTGATTAAAAAAGAAACGCCCCCTGGTGTCACAGCGTGGAACTGATTGCCCCACCACACCCTGCCGCATTCATGTTTAATATTTCAAAACCAACCGGTCGCCTCGTGTGCGTTTCCAGATAGAACATAATTCATAAACTCGGTTGTTCACAGAAGGTAAATTTGAAGTCACATTAAAATGTGTTCACACACATGAACGACCCGTGGTTGTCGCCAACGCATCGTTCAAGTTTCCACGAAAAGTGGGAGATTTCACGATCCAGACAAAAGGAAGATCGTCTCTACTCTCTTATATTAACGGTTCAAATATGATCCATTGGTTTACTGAACATCTGCACGTTTAGTTTTTTGAGGGTTAACAGTTCTTTTTGTAGCATTAAGGGGATTTTAATAGCGTCTCCACTGGGCGGAAACTGTTAAATCTACACTTCATATTCAACATCACCACCGACTACAGCCTGGAATAATATCAAGCGTTCAAAGGGGTAATTATTATTATCATGATTACAGACAATCCCTTTTTCATTTCTTTGTTTTCCCAGCTTGACTGAAATCATACTTAACGCTGCAGGAGTTACGACCTGTGAACACTCACAGCTCAGTGATTCACAGTGAGTGGACAGAAGAGGAGGCACTTGATTTGATGGATGTTTGGCCTCTTCCGACACCTACACAGCGACGAGAGCTCTCCAACAAACTCCCCTCTCCTATAACGAGAGACGGCCTCCAGAATCATTTGCCTCTAAAAAGCAGGGTTTTTTTAATTTTCACTCTACGTTCCTCACGCGGATGAAGATCCTTCAGTGAAAGATTATTTTTGGGATGTCGTGTGATGTCCAGCTGTCGTGTGCATATTTTCTCCGATGGAAATCGAGGGAGATGGATGATGTTGTCGTTTTCCATTCGACCGACCTGAACAACTGCTAATGTGAAATCGTCTGTGGATCAAGGTGAAGCCAAGATCCTGCTGGCAGACAGACGGGCAGAGACAGACGCCCTGAGGGGGTGAGACAGAGTGGGTCTTTTTTACTCTGAAGCAACATCGGCTGGGAGAAGCTACATGCAACAAACTTCCTCCCAGTTTCAAAAGAACCAAATAAAACTAGACACACTCAAATCCACTTGATCCAGATTGTCATTCGGATCCATCACTTAAATAGTTTCAATAGTTTGACTGTGAAAGAAACATCATTGATTCAAAATAATCGTGAGTTTAATTCACAGTGAGCCGTCTCTCCTGCCCGGAGGAATATTATTAACAGGGTTTCTCTTATGCGGTTTCACTGCTCCACCACATGTTGTGTCGCCGGTAAAGTTTCCATAGACAAAACGTTCCTGGGTGAATCCGAACCTGCCCACAATGGTCGTTCTGTCCCGTCCGAGGGGTTGTGGTGTATATTTAACAGTTTTTTCCACTCGGTTGTTTCTCCGCTGAGCGTCCGTGATGACGACTGACGTGGCTGGAGCTTTATGAGGGAACAGGGACGCCTCTGTTTGTCCCTAGGTTCAAAGTGACGGTGAATATGTGACGGAACAATAAGTTCTGTTTGTTGGTTTCCTCTGGAGTATTGTACAAGTCAATTAAAACGCGTCCCGTC
Source organism: Scophthalmus maximus (assembly GCF_022379125.1). Classification (NCBI taxonomy): domain Eukaryota; kingdom Metazoa; phylum Chordata; class Actinopteri; order Pleuronectiformes; family Scophthalmidae; genus Scophthalmus; species Scophthalmus maximus. The sequence goes on along the minus strand of NC_061524.1, from coordinate 2,270,190 downwards.
TCTTTGCTTAATGGTCCAGCGGTTTAAACACCCAGCGACGTGTGAGAGTTAATAATTACAGACTTCACTGTCTCAGAAGTCTCTTGTTTCCTCTGGTTCAGTAAATATCCACATTTCTCTTTTCAGAGTCTGAGCTGAAGTGAAGACGTGAGGCAGATGTAAGGTTAATGGATGTGTAACATGAGGCTGTGGCTCAGATCTGAACTCTCTCAGCAGCAGCCGTCAGAATTACGTCGGCCTCTGCTGCTCTTTTTTTTTTTTTTTACCCTTCTCCGATTTTTTTTCCTCTTTGCTCCCATCCAACCTCGACTACCCACAATCCCTCCTCTTTCATCTTGCCTTCTGCCTTCCCCTCCACCCTCCCCTCCCGGACAGACTCCGCTTGCATCCCACTTTTATCTTCTCTTCTCCACTGCAGTTTTCCCTCCTCTCTTTTTTCGTCTTCCTCCCCGGCTGGCGTCTCTAACCTCTCGTCCTCGACCAATTTCTCTCAATTTATTCTCTCTGTGCCGCCTCCACCTCCCTCTCAACTCTTCTTCCTCAATTTATTTTGGCCCATTTCTCTCGTGGTTTAAAAACTCAAGTCTCCCCCTGAGTTTCCTCTGCAGCCTGTTCTCTCCCAGCACATCTCCTCCACCTGGTTCTCTGGCCTGATGCTGTATGGAAGCTGACAGGGTCACTCACTTCCCCACAGTTCAAACCTCGCCTGTCTTGTTTTTCAGATATGCTTGAATCCTTTTCTTTCCAGGTGGAAACTGGGTCACTGCAGCGGCATTAATGGAGGAACTAGTTAGAGAACAAAGGGTACAAAAAGGCAAAATAATAAAATGAGACAGGCTGTCTCTATGCTGAATTGATTTTTCTTTATATATATATATAAAAAAGAAAATGTGCCCAAATGGAAATCTAGATCCTTTACTTTCATTCTTGGAGCCTCACGTGGATCGCTCTTCAAACACGTGGGCTTCCGCGTGTCAAAGTTGTTCTTGCAATTGTTGTTCAGAGTTTGAGAGCAACCCAAAAAGAAAAAACAACCCACATCTTTATTCCCCTTTATTCGCGTCTCAGTCTGCATGTTTTAAAAGACGTGCTCACATTCATAAATGGGAACTGAAGTGGCCCAGATCCCAAAAATAAGATCTGATACAAAGTGACGTCGGTGGAAATGTGAAGCAGAATCACTCCCCAGCAAACATCTACATCTTTTTTTGGTTTGTTTGTGGGCTTTTCGCTGCACCTCCCTACCCCTCGGCCTGTTCCAGTTCTCTGTGGTGAAAGCGAGCGCAGTCAGCAGAAACAGCAGTCATTAGTGGAATTACTTTGGGGAGAGCTTTTCACCCTCCTGTGTAAATACTCCCACTGCTGGTATCAAAAGAGAGAATGTCGCCACACCAGCAGAGTACAAGGAGCTTGAGTCAAGACAGCGTTGATACACTGGGGGAGGTTACAGGGCCTAATATGTTCCAACTAATGAGCTTTTGTCGCAGCGGCTGGGCTCGTTTGCGAACTCGTCTTCACACAGGTCTCACTGCTGCTGGTTTTAAAGTACTGAAGACAGAGGATTTACATCAGATTCTGCTCCCTCCTACGCGTCAAAAGAGCTTTTGATTCTGCAAAACAAAGCCAACAGCACGTTTGGTCAGTGCATTTAAATCTTTGTACAAGGATTCAGTAAAAGTCCCTTTAGCACCACTTCTAATTCCTCTCCTGTCACCGATCAAACTCATCCATGTTCTACAACTTTATACGTTAAAACATCGACCTTAATCTTGAAAACACTGTCAAACAGCTAATAATGTCTAGCTAACGTTAGTTAAACATTGCCCCCGATTACAGCTCTGACTTGGCTAACTTAGCTTTTAAAGCTAATAATGTGATGCTAACGTTAGCTACACCTTGCCCCTGATTACCGGCTCTGACTTAGCTTCCTTAGCTTGTGAAGCTAATAATGTGTAGCTAACATTAGATAAACGTTGATACTGATTGCTAGCTCTGACTTAGCTAACTTGGCTTTTAAAGCTAATAATGCGTTTATAATGTTTGCTAGACCTCGGCACTGATTAATAGCTCTGACTTAGCTAGCTTAGCTTTTAACGCTAATAGTGTGATGCTAACATTAGCTAGACCGTGCCCCTGATAACCAGCTCATTCTGAGCTAACTTAGCTCTTAAAGCTAATAATGTGACGCTAACGCTAGAGAAACCTTGCTCCTGATTACCAGCTCCGACTTAGCTTTTAAAGCTAATAATGTGTAGCTAACGTTAGATAAACCTCGACTTTTTTTGTTGAATAAAAAAGTTTCCAGGCGTATGAATCGAACACAGATGTTGCCTCAGTACTGGGAACACTGGGGTCTTTTCACACTGTGAAACATGTGAGAGAGCAACATGTGAGAGAGCAACTCAAATTGCTGCAACTCAAAGTTGACCCATTTAGCTTTCAAGTCGCTTTCCTCTTGGTGCCATCTAAAAACATCATCTTTTATTCAGCAAGGTTCACTTTGTGTGGAATGAAAGACTGGTGCAGTGGCGAAGACTCATCCCGGGGAAAACTGGGGCTCAGGAAGGTTTACTGTACGTGAAGGCAGTTAGTTATTACACCTGCGGTCATTTTCAGTTACAGAAACACTGAAGCTACAACATGTCTGGTGACAGTCTGCTCACCGGGAGACTCCGGAGGAGAAAACCTGCTCAGATGTTCACGACGTCCCAGGAAAGTCATGGTGGCGAATTATTAAAAAGGTTGTACATCTGACGGTTCACCATCAAAATGTTAATTAAGAACATCTCTTTGCTGTACAATGTTTGGCTGACCATAAGAAACTCCATTAAAACCAATTGATTTTGTTCAACAAGATTCTGAATTATTCTCTGGGAACAGGTGAGATGATGAGCTGCAGGAAAACATTGACTGTTTTTAATTCCTCGTCTGATGTTGAATTCCCTCCAGTTTCCTATTTACAAAAATGTGACATTCTAAAATCCAAGTCAATGGGAAGAAACAAAATGATTGTTATTATAATTTTTGGCGTTGGCTCAGGAACGAACTGATCTTAAAGACCGCAGCAAAGCAGTGTCCTGTGTCCGTCAAACAGTTTCCTCTACAAAGAAACGTGCTCTGTGACCCTGCGCTTGACCTAACCATGACCTGACCTTGACCCCTGCACCCAGAGCAGTGACATTAAATCCTTCAAATGGAGCCTGAGGAGTTTCAAAGAAACGTCACGGAGCCAAAAAGAAGAACAGAGCATAGAAGTGACAGAGTCGACGTACGAGTCGTCAGCAGCGTTAACGAGGAGAACAGTGATGTGACAAGTGAACTGTACCCGACCTCGTGTTCCTGTGTATATGATTAAGGAGAACATTTGTGTGTGTGTGTGTGTGTGTGTTGTGAGTACATGCATGTGTACATCTGCAGTGAGTTGTGGTGTTGATGTTTATGTCACTAAATCTTAATAGAGTTAACTTGAACATTCACACTAAACACCGAAATTAAGGACGTGTTATTTGTTTAGCTGTAATTTTTTAAGTTTTATTAATAATACATTTTGTTGCAGACACAAAGGTGTAAAACGCAGATTTTCTCTGTTTGTCAAAGTCATGCTGCGCAATTAAAGTTTAAGGCGGAGCAGAGTAAACATGAACCATGAATTAATAACTTCTTTATGTTCGTACTGTAACGTGTACATATACTGTGATGTGTGTTCTGCATGAATGCACATGGTTTGGCAGGTCCGTCTGTCTGTCTGTCTCAGTGTGTGTGTGTGTGTGTGTGTGTGTGTGTGTGTGTGTGTGTGTGTGTGTGTGTGTGTGTGTGTGTGTGTGTGTGTGTGTGTGTGTGTGTGTGTGTGTGTCACAAGCCTTCGGGAGCTGAATGTATCAGAGGCATTAACCTACTTCTCTCACATTAGTCCAAACAAACACATTTACATAAGCAAAGCTTCTCAGGCGGCGCCTGAAATCCCAGAGAGACGTCGCGCGATGACGACCTTTAACCCGTGGCCTCACCTCTCGTTGTCTCTGTTTACGAGACGACGTGAACATCTGGAGAATCCAGCAGTTGCTCCAGATGTTCTCCCTTGCTCCCTAAACTCATCCCACATTTCAAACTGCTGCAGCATCATTCTTACAACGGTTTAAAAAGAAGATATGAAAATGCTTCCCCTATCCTTTTTTTGTGGAAACATGACGGAGGACATGTTGTCCAGTGTGATGTCATCATGTTCAGATGACAATGTCTCCGTCACCTGGCTCCTTGCGGCGTGATCGGCTCTTACCTTCTCCATCTCGCCGCTCTTCCTCTTGCGGGCCGAGCGCGTGATCTTGACGGTGACGGCGTTCTCCTCGCCCTGCCGCCGCAACGCCATGCGGTTGGGCTGCAGGGGGCTGAAGGAGATCTCCAGCTCCGGCCGAGGGAAGCGGCTCGCCCGCCCGTTTTCCGTGGAGATCTCAAAGGAGTCGAGCACTGACGGACCGCCGGCCGAGCCCTGTGGGTGAGAATTCAGGGGTTGCGTCACTCAAGAGAGACATGAGTCATTGGTGTCCGTTGATGTCACAATGTTGACATAAACTTTATCGGAAAATCCTCAACTCTACGGCAAAGGCCATTCAGAGGTCAAGAGGTCGTGGCCTGTCAACTAGAGTTTAGAAGATGCATGAGACAAGAAAAAAATGTTCAAGCACAACAGTTGCTATGCTGTGAAACTTCCTGTCGTTTGAGTCTTCTCTTGGTTCGTGAATTATGCTACACATCTGTAGTCTCCTGAACTCACTTGGCTGCTGACTGACGCTCTGGTTTCCCTCTGTCCTGCAGACTTCCTGGTCAGGGTTTCACTCTGGGGGTTCCCTGCCAGCGCAGCAGGGCTCTCCTTGCTCTCAGTCTGTCATGGGCAGGGCAATGGGAAAACTGACGTTAACGTAAATCGAGGTTACAAGAACAATGTCCCTAAAACATGTCGAGGAATTTAGTAGGTTGTTTCATGACCCTGCGTACATCTGCGTCTGGTGATATTTCACACGCTTTAAAAGCGTCTCTTGTTTCACACACACAGTGTCAAATCAAAGTCAACATCCAACCATTTGTGTTGTTATCAATCTGAGCCGTGTGATGGCTCCGTGCACAGAGACATTCATCAAACACTGAGCAACATACAAGTCGAGTTGAATCCATCGGTCGTGTCCCTCTTCATTCATCTTATATAAATAAACACACAGTCACATTCACACTGTGTGATTAAGTTGTTTCTGAAAATGGCATTAAAACGAGGTGTGAATCATCAGAAACAAACACACGGCTCCGCGGGCACTTTTTTACGCCGCACGTTTGAACAGATGAGAAAAAAAAACATCAGGAAAATTCAAGGTTTGAATATGAAAGAGAGAAACGCTTCTACGTCTGAGGCTTCAGGTACAAAAAATAACTACAAAGTCGTGCAACTTCAAATTAAGACCAAAAATAAAGCTTCTCTTCTGTCATGTTTGTGACGTCGCGACCGAACACACAGAAATGTGTTTTCAGGATTTTTAAGTTAAATGATCTTAAAATAGAAAAGAAGTTATACTTGAGTGTAAAAACTAATTTAAACGTTTCAGTTTTCTTTGTGGAAGATGAATCACAAAACCTTGAACTCTCACAAAAGGAACGTGGCATCGATGCAAAGCAAAACTTTTTTTAAATTTTTTTTTTACTGTATCTGAATCTTGAGATTCTTTGCGTTATGAGGAGACTTGATCCCTTGAGTCAAACAGGTCTGTAGTGCCTGAAGTGATGCGACTGTGCCTCCTGGTGTCACAAAGCAGAAGTGTCTGAGCTGTGACTCGTGAGGAAAAAGTTCACATGAAGCTACAAAAACACAGAGCAAACAAATGGTTCAACTGAGTCACGGGATCAGCTCAGAACCTGCAGTGGCCGTCTCTTCAGTCTGACCTGCGCAACTGTCGACGCCTTCAGCTCCGCCTCCAGTCGCTGGACGTCGGCCTCCCTCTGCCGCAGAGCAGCCTGCAGCTCGGCCACGCCACCATCGCCGCACTGTAACAGGAAGTTCACGGACACTTAGGATTTTTTCAGTCAGTCCAGTTTCCTCCCTCGCAACTTTGATTTAATTTTTTTCCAACACATTATGGCAGAGAAAAAAAAGCTCCGTCAGGAAGAAACACGAAGCTGAAGAACATTTTTAAACGATACAGAAACTCGTACGAGTACAAGGTCTGTCCCCGAGTAAAAAGTACAAGATTAAACTGTGAGTGAACATGATGGAATTTCTCTGGGTCCCTGAGCCTCGTCTCCCCCAGATACAAACAACAACATGTATTGGATTTGACGGACCGGTGAACGATGCTGCGGCAACATATCGTGCTGCTGATGATGAGTAGGAGGAAGAAGAAGAAGTGATGCAAAGTTAAAATTAAAATATAGGAGCAGGAGCTTGACCAGATATTTTGGGAGCCGATGCCGAAACCGTCTGCCCATAAGAGTCAATATACAAACATATTAAAAAGAAAATAGTCACCGATGCCTAAGATGTTGTTTTGACGAATTCTACCTCGCCCCGTGTTTTTATTTATTTATTTGGCTTCATGAGATTCGCTCTGGACTTTATATTACCCGACTGCTATTCATGTTCTTCCTCCTGTTGTTTTTCCGTTTCGTCTGTGACCTTCAAGGAAACATCACAGGGACGTTTCCTCAACACCGTCGTCAGTTTTCTTTTCCCGATTCAAAGTCGATAAAAAGTTAACTGTAATTTCCTCCCAATTTTTTGTCTGATGTAAGATTTTTTTATTCAGTATATTTGTAATCAGACACTGATGTGATTGGATGAGGTGAGTGATGACACGCTGCCCTTCACACCGTCTGTCTGCTCGCAGTGTGAGAAATGACCAGGAAGTAACGACAAACTGTAAAAACACTGATGTTCACACATTATTATTAAACTGTTTCGCGATCATTTTAAAGTTGAGGTATGAACTGTACTGAGTGATGTTCAAAGTATTGGTATTGAATTTTTTCCTCCCTAATATCGGCATCGCCCCCCCCCCAAAAAAAAATCAGAATCCATGGAGCTCAAGGAAAAATACAGTGAATTATTTTGAGGAATTATTTTCTATAACAGACACTAGTGTCCTAACTCTTCCTCTGCTCCGTGTCTCTGAGGACAGCAGTGTGTGTGTGTGTGTTTGTGTGTGATCAGCTCTGTTACACTGACCTCTGGTGGCGGTTGTGTGGGATTCTGCTGAAGCTCCTGGATGAGTTTGTCTTTCTCCACATGGCTGGAGAGAAGTTTCTGGAGCTGAACCTCCAGAGCTGCGACCAGAGTGTCTCTCTCCGTCCGCCACGTGTCCATGGTCTGCTGCTGCTCTGCCAGCCGTGACGACAGGGAATCCTGGGACAGATGGAAAAAAACCATGACGGTTAAGTTGAACATTTGAACATTATGTTATGCATGTCAGAAGACAGAGAGCTGGACTTTACAAATGATTATAACCGGTAAACTCTTGAGAAACTGGTGAGTCAGTTCAGTTTGGGGATGAGAACAAAGATGCTTTGGGAAAAACAGACGGTTCAGCTGTGTTATTATTTTCTAACACGGCACCATGTTCATGTTTCGTACCACGTGACTCTGCTGTCGAGCGTAACGCTCCCGGTCATCAGCAAACTTCCTCATCTCCTGGTTCCTCTTGTCCTCCGCCTCCTTCGCTTGGCCGATCAGGGACAGTTTCTCCTCAAGCCACTTCCTGCGTTCGGCCTGGTGTTTGTCCGCACACAGCTGTAAACAACAACAACAACATCATCATTTATTTATTCATGTGTTTAATCAGAATTGATCGAATCAACAAACTGGAAGAGAGGACATGACGACCTGTGATTCTATGTTTTAAAATAAAAACCTATTTCATATTTGAGAATCTTCAGTCACTTTGTCACTGAAACATTTCAACATTCACCGGATTTTCAACAAGAAATAACGGAGAGTGAAATCTTCTCTTCAACGTTTCCTTCAAACACGTTTGAAACACATTTTCCCGTCGCTCACCTTCAGACTCTCCTGAGCCTGTGCAGCTTCCTGTTTGGCCCGTCGGAGGTCATGTGAAGGGCTGTTGCCCTGACGGCGAGCGTCGGCTTCACCGTCCTGCTGCAGCAACGCAGCCTTAAGTTTCTCCACCTCTGAAAAAAGATCAAACCAGAGGAGAAATGAAGGGCTGGTTCGGTAAAACAATATCAATCATCATCACTTATTTAGTGATGATGGTTGATGAATTTAATTTCTTACCGTGGGACAATTCCTGGATGAGGAGAAGTTTTTCCTCCAGGATGTCGTCCATCTGAGCCTGAGTCTCCTCCTGCTCTGTCAAAGCCAGACGCATGTCGTCCATCACCTGCTGCTTCGCCTCCAGCTCTGCAACGACACGACAAAGGAAACCGGAGCAGGTTTAACACAGAGAAACAACATCGATGTGCAGTTAACACACACGCACACACGCACACACTTCACCTTTGCAGGTCTTCTGGTAGAGCTCCAGCGTTTGGTCGGACTTGGAGTCAGACGACTGTTCCTGAAGAGACGGAGCAGCAGCAGCAGCAGCAGGAAAACGTCAAAAGTGAAATTCACTGGATCGTTGACGTCAGACAGAATCAAAGAGGAAGCGGCAGTTTCCTGACAGATTCATTAATAAGTCTGACGAAGGAGAAGTGACAGATGAATGTTCTCACCGCTCGGAGCTGCTGGATGATTCGGTCTCGGTTGGCAACGTCGGACTGAAGCTGCTTCCTGGTTTTCTCCGCGTCCGACAGCTTCTGCCTCAAAACCTTCTCGTCTTCCCTCATGGTTGAAATCTGCAGGAGACAAATCAGGGCAATATCTTTCTGTGTACAGTCTGAACTGTGCTGTGTGTCGAGAGGAATCAGTTCCGGACCGACCTCCTTCTGGACCTGCTGGATCTGCTTCTTGTAGTCGGCCAGTTTCTCTCGCAGGTCCGAGGCGTCGTCGTCTTTCCGCTGCAGCTCAACGTCCAGACTTTTCACCCGCTCCGAGTGTTGCTCAGCTTTTTCCTTCAGTCTGTGAACAGAGACACAAAGAGACGGAGTGAAACAAACACAACTCCGGGTTGGACACTGACAAACTTGTGGAGGGAAGAGAAGAAGAGAACGTGACTGTCGGTGTTTGATGAGATGGAATATCGGCCTCGTCCTTCAGAAAGTCAGGAGACTCTCGAGGTGTTGACTAGGAGTTACCTGCTGATCTCCTCGCCTCTCTTGTCCAGCTCCTCGTCTTTCTGAGCGATGGCCTCGTGAGCCACTGCCAGCAGCTCTCGCCGTCTCTCCACCTCCCTGCGCCGGGCGTCCTGAACGGCCTGGAGCTCGTCCTCATCCCGACGCTCCTGCGCTTCCTGCAGCTTCTTCTGCAGGGTCGTCACCTCGGCCTCTTTGTCCCGCAGCGTCTTCTGCAGCTCCGCCTCTCGCTCCGCGGACGCTGCTCGCCCAGCTTCGGCGTCGGAAGCGGACTCCTTCGTCTCCTCAATGACGGAGACCTTCGCCCTCAGGGCTGCGACCTCTGTCTGGAGTTCAGAGTTCAGCCTCTTGAGCTCTTGGTCGGCAGCACTGGAACCTTCCAGCTGGACCTTCAGCAGCTCCACAGTTCCCTGCTGTTCACTGAGCTTCAGCTTCAGATCTTCTTGTTCGCTCAGTTTGTGTTTCAGCTCCTCCAGCTGCTTCAGTGACGAGGCTCTTTGTTCTTGCAGATTCTCTTTCAGCTCCTCCAGCTGGGTTTCCTGTGCGTGACCCTGGAGAAGTTTTGCTCTCAGCTGCTCGACTTCCTCTCTCGACTCTCGCTCTCGACTCTCCAGTTTGGATGCGAGCTCGTCCAGTCGCCGCTGCGACGTCTCCTCCTGCTCCTGAAGCTTCTTCCTCAGATCCTCGTTCAACACTTCCAGCTGCTCGTTCTCTCTTTTCTGCTTTTCCTCGGCCGGACTCCTCCCGAGCTCAGACACTTGGTCTCTCAGCTGATGATTTTCCAGCATCAGGACGTTGATCTGTTTCGACTGCTCCTCCAGCTGGACCGACGCCCGCTCTGCTCTCTGTGTCTCCGCTGTTAACTGACGCTCGGCAGCTTGTAGTTTGGCCGCCAGCTCTCCGACTTCCTGTTGTAGAGCGTCAACCTGCCGCTGCTCTGTCAGTCGGCCGATCTGCGTCCTCTCCTCCTCCAGAAGAGACCGAGCCTCCTCGGCGCGTCTCCGCTCTTCGTCCAGAGCGGCAAGCGTCTCCTCGGCACGCCGATTCGCTTCCGCCAGACTGGCCGCGAGCGTCTCCTTGTCTTGTCTCTCCTTCTCCAGCGAAGCGAGCGTCTCCTCTCTGCCTCGCCTCAGCTCCTCCCTGGCTTTCCTCTCCTCCTCTAAGGAGGCCAGCGCCTCCTCTTTGCCCAGGGTCTGATACTCCAGAGCAGAGAGGACGTCTGCTCGGGCTTCCTTCTCCATCTCCAGGGCTGCCTGCGCCTCCTGGTTGTGAGGAGGAATCATTAACTGAGTAAAATAAAACAGTGGACTGCTAATGTTTAAACTCGGTAACTGTAAGTGACAGTGGAAAAACGTATACAAAAGCCATGACTGCCGACCTGAATCAGGGATTTCGAATGTTTCAAATTTCTTATTTTAAATTGTGATAAAATACAAATCGTTCCTACCTGCAGCAGTTGACTCTCGCCCTCGCCCTGCAGGCGGCGCTGTGTCGCCCCCTGCAGGTCTTCCACTTGCTTCTCCAGCCGGGAAATCTCTGACGACTTCTCCCTGAGCCGAGAGAGAAGTGTCCTCCTCTCCTCCTCCTCTTCTTCTTCTCCGACGGTTTGACCTTGAAGAAGAGACCCACAGAAAACGAAGGAATATAAATTATTGTAGAAACCCCTGCCTCAATTTTCGGTCAGCTGTCTGTCTGTCAGCGGGACGAAATGCCCCTGAAACAGATTTACAATAAAGTTGGTCGACGATGGAAACGTGGACCCTCACCGAGGTGTTTGTGAGCCTCCTGCTCCTCGACTCTCCGCTGGTGCTCGTGCAGCTCCAGCACCTTCCTCTCCAGCTCCTCCACAGTTCCGGCTCGTCCTGAGCCCAGACATTTACGAGCAGCCTCGGCAGCCATCTTAATTTCCGCTAAGTCGGAGAAGGAGGAGGACGTGCAGTCCAGAGATTTGTCCTGCAGCAGGAGGGAAGTGAGCGTCAGACATGTTTCCCCCCCGGGATCAAGAGTGACTACATTCAAAATGTCTCCGTGGATAATTAATATAACATGTCAAATATGTAATCTTTCGTGACACCAAGTGTTGAAAACCTTGTTTTTTATTTCAGTGGGAAGCTGGAGGCAGACGCAGGTCAAACACAAGTAAGTCCAACTCAATCATTAACACGTCCGTCACTGACGAGTGTTTGTGTTGAGATTTTATAACCTCTTCCTTGTGACTGATGAAATCTTTAAATTAGTTTTGTTTTTTTTACAGGAGTAACAAAGCAGCCGTGAGCGGAGATGACGGCGGCGACGGAGAGGTTTTTTTTTTTACCGCGTCCTGTTCGTCTCCACCGGTTCCAGCTCTGGTCATCTTGTCGATAAGGTTCTTGAAGATCTCGAGCCTCGTCTCTGCTCGCTCCTCCAAGATCTCTCTCTCCCTCGCCAGGCGCTCGCTGCAACACACACACACACAAGATTAATATCATACGCACAAAACTTAAGACTGATTTCAGTTTGAAACAGACATAACGTTTTTTTCCTCAGGCTCTTCTTCTCCTTGGTGTATGGGTGAAAGTGATTGACAGGTCCGCTGATGAGCAGGAACAGTGTAATAAATCAGAGCAGCTGCTCACATCAGATTTGTTTTCTTCAGGATCAGACTGACGTGATAAATGTCTGACAGCTGGATGACAGGATTCATACGAGTGTATTTCGAACAAGACTCCATTGACAAAACCGGTGATTTTATCTCACAGACATCGCCAAATTTCAGTGATGGAAGATGACACAATAAGAACCATCTTCAAAAGTATTATTATTTTTTAACTATTCTTTAACTATTTGTAAAGCCCAGATTCAAAAATCACAATTTGCCTCATGAGCAGAAGATTTATGTTGGTCGATAAAAATCAGCTGACATGAGTCACAGACAAATCAGAAGCTGCCATTATGTTTGTTGATATGAAAACTTATTTGACAGAATAAACAAAGCAGGAAAGATTTGCCTTTGTATTTACATTAAAAAATATATATATTTTCTTAATGCAACTATATATTTGGTTGTATTTGTGTTTACGGTTAAACTGTAAAAATAAAAAATATTGGTCATTTATATATATAAATCCGTTAGGGCATATTTCTCTCAATAAAACTATTAATCTTTGTTTTGGTTCTGGATGATGGGAATTTTAATTTTGGGGAAAGTTAAATGTAAATTAAACTACTGATGTCATTTTTGAAAGTTATCACACGCGCGCACACACGCCTCACTTGTAGTCGCTCTGCATCTCGGAGAAAAGCTCAGAGAACTCTCGGCTAATTTCCTCTCTGACCCGCGCCTCCATGAGCAGACCATCCGCTCGCTCCTTCTTCAGCTGCTGCTGCAGCTGCTGCACCAGCTTCCCCTGCTGCTGAGGAACACACACACACACAACTTCATCATTTACAGTAAAATCACTGAACAATTTTAAATAAATCTCCTGTTTATTGAGGAGTAAGTTCTCTGTCAAACACTCAATGGAATCAAAACCTGGTGCATCTGGCTGCTGATGTCACCGTCTCCTTGGTTTCCCGTCTGGTCCATTGTGTCGTCCATCAGGACGCTTTCCTCCTCGAACTCATCGTCCACGTCCTCCTGCACCAACACATTCAATAACGCAAGCACAGAAGTTCATCTGCTGATGACTGAAGCCACAGTGAAGAAAAAAGGCAAAATTTCAGCGCTATAATAGAGGAAACCGAGGGGAGAAAGCTCACCTGTACATCCTCCAGGCTGCTCTCCCAGCCAATCACGGAGCTCCTCCTCCTGCTGCTGCTGCGAGGACACTTCCCGTCAGCGGCGTTGACCGCGAGGGACTCGTCGACAGCCGAGCTCAGAGGTCTGATGAGAACGGGCCTCGTGGACAAAACCACAACCTGAAATAAGATTGTTTTGAGTCTGTTTTGAAGTCTGACGCGATCGTGAACCATTTAAATCTATATCGAAAAATCACCTTCTGAGCCACGGCAGAGAACTTGAGGACATTGAGCGTCTCATCGTACATGGACGCACACTGGTTGATGTTGACGATCATGCAGGCTTTCCCTCGGCCGCAGAAGAAACCCTGAAGGTAGTGGGTCAGCTTGCTCTCCCTGAAGGGAATGTGTTGCAGTAGCCTGAGGGAGGTAGAGAGATTCCATTGTTTCATTTGACCGGTTTTCAAAGACGCTTTAACCTGTTGTTGTTTTTCAGACTGAGGCACAAAAAAAGAACAGAATGGAAACTGGCAGGAAAAATATCCACCACATATCTTAAGTTGTGACTGTGAATGTTTTAAAAGGCAGACGATCAGTGACTGTAAACAAGGCCGACGACACGTCTCCACTTTGTACAGAAACAAAGCTAAAATATCTCAGACACAGTCGCCGCTATCTGTGCTCGCTTTATCACGAAGAATTAATTAAAGTCCCACACAATCTTAACCAATCATGAGTCGGTGTCGGCCATCAATCATGACATCTCAGCCAGTTTCCATATCCTCAAATGAAAAAAAACATTTATTTAACATCTACACTCCCCATCTGCTAACATGGAGGGGGGCGAGGCTTATGACCTATACTGCAGCCAGACACCAGGGGGCGATCATGATCATTTATTTTCACTTTAGAGGAGCTGTCATGTCGTCCATCTTTATTTACAGCCCACAGTTCCTACGTCCTGCAGACACTGAGCAACTTCATCATTCTACCAGAGTTCAGCGTAAGAACAGAAACACGTAATCACTGCATGTTGTCCTTCTAAATAAAGTTTTTCTACAGGGAAGTTGTGATCTCACTTGGCCTGCTGATTGTGTCGCAGTGCATTGATGCATTTTCCCAGGATGAGCAGTGACGTGTTGATGTTTCCAGCTTCTTTCAGACGCTCGCCTTGGTTCTGGGTCTTGGCGCATCGCTCCGACCCGGCCAGGTCGCACAGACACAACCTGAGGACAAACACATAAAATCCACATGATGACAGCGAAAACACGCGTTTATGCAGATATTCACAAGTGTGTGTTCATTCACGGTGTGTCTGTAAATCTGAAGGTTTACTCACTCGCTGACGTTGTGGACTCTGGGAGTCCCGACATCCTCGAGCCTCAAGATGCGGATGGAGAAAATACTGTGACTGTAGAGAGAGAGAGAAGGAAAAATTTAAACAAAGAAATATTTAGATAATCATGAAGAAGTAACAAGCAACAACACAAGGACAGAGACTCAAGAATGTTGAGTCTGTTCAACGCTGCTCCAGGTTCTTAGGCCTCCTCGAGTAAGCAGCAAGTTGACGAGCAAGAAGAAGACTAGTTTTAGTCGCAGATAGCATAAACCGCTTTGAGTGGCTGTCCCCTCGGCGTTCCTGTCTGATCTGAACACGTGTAGATGCCGCCGCTCACCTCCTGCTGGAGAGCTGGTTGAGTCGGGTGGCGGAGAAGCTCTGGTTCTTCTTGCCCAGCTTCATCACCTTGTAAGCCTCGTCTGCACCGTTCACCTGAACCCAACGCAGATCTGAGCACAAACGTACACAAAGACAGAATGTTCATCACAGTTGAAGGACTCTCAAAGAGTCGGCATAGAACCGAGCGGTGATCAGTATCCAGCACGTCAGACGCCGAGCTCGGACAATTAACCCCACAGGTTCAGTGCCTTCTTGTCTGTAGCTGCTCGTTTATCAACATTACATGGGAAATCATTTCATTCAGAAAACATTCAGTTGTTCATGACCATGACAACGGTCCATTCAAACCTTTGACAAAGGCGTTGCCCTTGACGTCCTGCGACAGGCGCAGCACCGTCCTCTTCGGGGCGCCGCTGGGCGCAGCCTCCAGCAGGTCGTGAATGTTTTCGTTGTAGATTTCACAGAAGGAAACCCAGACGGAGAACTTGGTGTGCGTCTCAACCTGCAGGTGGATTCTGTCCTCTGCCGCCACAGTCGTCCCCGGGACAGAGGAACCTGTTGGGCGGCGACACACATTTATAAAACATCCACTTTCATAAAAGAGGAAAGGTCGATCCAGTCCAAAATTTGGTTTAATAACTGATAAACAGATATTCGAGTACACGTCTTGCCTTCGAGGAGAGTCTTGTTGGTCGAGTGCAACAGGCTGGTGTTGCTCCTCTCGCTCTAACAGACACAACAGGTTCATTATCAGAGCCACTTCAGAGTAGATTGGTAAAAACACATGAAACTAGACCAAATAAACAGGGAGGGCAGAGGAAGTTAAGCCTGAACAGGCAGTTTGACAGAATCCACGGTTTATGCAAAGTCGAGTTTACGCCTCCGAACACGGTTCGTTCACGGAAACAACACATGGTGACTAAAGACGGACATCTCGTCTCTTCTTCGTCCCAAGAAAAGGACAGAAAAGAAAAGAGCTCAAGAGTGTTTCACCTCTTTCAGTTGCCTGAAGAGGTTTCTCTTGAACGCCGCCTCCTCCGCCTGCTGCTCCCTGGTCAGTCTGGTGAACTCTCGGCAGCGGTGAGGTTTGAAGCATGTCTCCGAGAACACGTGTTCGTCGATGCTGCTGAAGATCACATCCAGAGACCTGGGCAGGATTCCCGCATCGGCATCGGGACCTGGAGTCACGAGAGCGGGTGGATTGCGTCACATCAATACATGTTCATCAACACTGGTTCGTGCGGCGTCAAGACTCTGGCGCAGCAGCGACTTGGATTTTGTTGTGTTGTAAAAACACGGAGGACTAAGAAGTGACAGGAAGTGAGTTGCTAGCATGATGAGCTACCGTTAGCATCAACTGACGTTTAACAAACGCCGGCGGTTTGTCCAGACGTTCGGAGTCAACGTGGTCTCTTAACGCAACGTGCCGAAACTCGACCGTAACACAGCAGAGAGTGACCTGAGACAGTCGCTGAGATGAAACGAGAGAAACAGAAACGAGCTGAATAACAAATATTTTCATCTTTTGGTTTCTGTCACAGTGTAGTTCGTCTTCTGTGACGTCATCAAGTTCAATAAATCCTTGACCGCCGACAAACTTGTCAAACTCAGACAATGGAGTTCTTTACACGTGTATAATTCTTACATTGTCGAGTTGTCTCTATATGAAGCTTCTTCCATTGAAGCCCCAGTGTGTAATTTTCTGGCCGCATTTGGTGGTAAAGTTGCAAACCGCAACCAACTGAGCAACCGACAAGGGACACTTTATGGTGACGCACCACTTGATTACATTTCCGGTAGTGTCTTAAATTTAACGTGAACGCATTCTGGACCGTTTTGTTCAACAACCGTATTCAAAACGACGTAGAAACACGGAAACTCACACGGAGGTCGGGTCCAACTCATGGAACTATGTTTAACTCATTCAGAGTTGATCATACATATATGCACATATAGTTACGGACAGTATATTCAATTTCTGTGAATAACTTCTTGTAAATATTAAACACTCGTTCCTAACTGTCGTGTGGGGTCACAGACCTAAGAAGGTGAAGGTTTTCCCGGCGTTGGTGACTCCGTAAGTGAAAACCAGAGAGTTTCCCCCCTGGAGAACATCCGTCACCAGATCCTTCACTGTGCCTTCAAACATCTGAGTCTGGGTCGTCTCCGGACCATAGACCTGAGATCGTTGTGCATATTCAAATGGGATTGTTTGAATAGAATATCAAAAAATAGTAAACGCGGGTCAGAGAAAGGAATAAGGTAATGAACTCGACCTGGGAGAACTGGAAGCGTTGTCCCGTCTGTGGCAGCGACCGATCGGCGCTCAGCCTCGCTGAGAGCGACGAGCATGGAGGCTTCAGCAGCACCGTGTCCGGAGGCTCCATGGAGACACAGTCCTGACAGAAAAAAAATCGGTTTCAATGAACCACTGAGTTCTCAAGGAAAGAAGTCGCCGATCCTCTTTATACACAGTCTCTGGTGGTCTAATTTTCTTGATGCTCACCTGTGACTCTCCGTTGGTGGACTCTGCGGAGGTGAAGGGTCTGATCCGCAGGTAGACCTGGAGGTGTTCTCTCTCCTCCGGGCTGGACAGCTGCACGACAGTGACAGTGAGAGGTGACATGTTCCTGCATTAGACCTAAGCTCACGTCTGGGTCAGTCGATGACGCAACAGGAAAAGCAACAGTTAGTTCGGCCACGAAACTAAAATGACGAACCGAGTATTCATTTTATTGTCACTTTCACCCTCATATGGCACCATATTATAAGCGCAAATAATTACAATTGTCACATAACTTTTGTCTAGTGTATATAAAAATTGTCATTGGTCACTTGGTCCCCTTTGTGTGTGTGTGTGTGTGTGTGTGTGTGTGTTGGTCCCTGGGATTACAGGTGTATAATAGCAATGAGAGTGCTGCAATGAGCCCAGCAATTAGGCAGCTCCTATTACGCCCAGCTCCATAAACACATTCTCCCAGTTCAAATGCGAACACCGCAGTAATGGAGAATTATTGTATCGAATTCTGCGTTGTTGTACTTGGAAGATACCAAGACACTAGAAAGATGTTGATGGAAGAAAAAAAACAGAGATATGGCTTCATGAATGATTTGTAAGAGAGCAAACTTTTTATAAGTTCTGCATGAATTAAGGGGTTTGTCCAGTTAGACATGGAAGTCCACTGAATACTAACAACACCTCAGGAGCCAACTGCCAGTCACACAAATGGATACTTACAGCTGTGAGGTTGATGCTTCCTTGGGGTGTGTGTGTGTGTGTGTGTGTGTGTGTGTGTGTGTGTGTGTGTGTGTGTGTGTTTGTCATAGTTGTTGTGGAATTTATCTCCTGTCCTCCTGAGAAACTCTGACAATGAGCTTTCTCAGGCACCGAGCGAGGTCATCTCATCTCTGAAATGTGAAGCTTTTGAAGATTCTCCAGGAAATTAAGGGAAAAAAACTGAGGGAGCCTAAGGAACATTTCTACTGCAGAGGTCGAGTGCACCGTAGATGGGCGCCCTGTGCCGTGTCATTTCCTGTCCTGTGTTTGATCCGTTTGTCTGACTGCAAAACAAATGTGTCCTTCGGAGACAAAGGAAGTTGACAATTGATTTTTTTTATGATGTGTTATATAATCAGTAATTATCTGTGACTATGTGGCCCGACCAAACAGGTCCAACTGTTTCAGTGCCGGGGCCACTAAAACATTTCATCTGAAGGAAGAACACATTCTGGAACATCGTTGACTGAAGCCACATTACAGAGGCTTCCCACCAGAAATGTTAAACAGGCTTTGTATTGCTGTTGTATAACTTTTGCATCCGTGGCCAAGTGAGAATATTTTCTGCAGATCCGCCCCAAAGTATGACATGACTGATGTTTACCTGTGAGTGAGGCAAAGTGCTGGAGTCCAACGAGACGTCTCCCTTCGACTGGTCAACCTCCGACTGCCGCCGTCCATGGGGCCTGTTGCTCAGCACCGATTCCATCATCCTGCAACAGGACAATAGGGAAACCAAGTGTTAAAAGAAAAACTTCACTTCAGTGTCAAACTGAATACATGACAAGATGGAGAACAATAATTTAGATTTAGATCCAGAAATGTAATTTATTATTGGAATTTCAACCAAAAACAAGTCAAATCATAACAATTGAAGTGAACACGCGAGTATGTTTCAGTCGCTGCAGCGTGTACAGTCAGTCCACCGTGTCCAAATAATTAAACAGAAATTACCCGAGAGTTTTTAACAATTGCAGAGAATGGAAACACAATAAATCACACTTTAGTGAACTACAGAACATTTTACGGAAAATTGGTGATATCGGCCAACTGAAATATCGGTCGGGCTCTAATATATACTGCATTAGTCCCTTTATATATTGTTGTTACACAAATCCCTCAGATACAAACATCAGTGCCATGTTTATTGTAGAAGCCAAATTGTCTGTCAAAGCTTATTAAAAGTCATTAAAGACACTTATCGGTTTATTGATATTAAATGAAAATATGTTGACAAAAGTGGAAAGTGGACATTTTTACGACGTGGTCGTTTACATGACAGACAGCAATAAGTGAACAGGCCAGAGGGAATTATGCTTCCAGCATATTTGAGTTGCCCAGGGGGATGCACTTAGCACTTAGCATCTCGTGTTAGCATCTTCCGACCGCGTCGCGCCGGGTCTTTAGTCACCGAGCCGGAGGTCGAGTTTCTATCACAACATTAAATACATTAAAAAAAAGTTGCATCAACGAGCAGTTAAGTTGGCGTCAGGCAGGAGGACGTGCCTCGAGTCGAGCCGAATCAACCGGTTTGTTATCGTCATGTGACGTCAGCCAAACTGACTGCTAGCTGCTAGCTGCTAATCAGCTAGCTGCTCGCGGCCAACTGCTGTGAATACGAGAATTCGACAAGAAATGTCCGTGTCCCTCTCGGGAGAGAGCAGCACACGGGGAGAACTCTTACCTGACAGTCTGACTCCGGACATCGGCCGCAGACAGACGCTCTTCACTTCGCGCTCACGACAGCTGAGCTATGAACACAACAACACAGCAGCACACACACCCGCGGTCTGACTTTTGAAACGGGCCAATCAGATTCAAGCAGAGAAAAAAAAAAACGGCGCATGCGTTATGACGCGTTTCTCCTGTTGCTGCGTTCCATTGAATACAGTTGCGCTCGGAATTCGGAGCATCTCATGTAATGGGGCGGCTGCAGTGGTGTGTTCACGGGTGACGGGTTCACCGTGGCGGAAGGTAGGACAAAAGAGAACGAACATGTTTACACAAATCAAACTGTAAAATTAGCTGATTGACACTCAATTAATTCGTATGTTAGTTGATGGATTAAATGTTTGAGTCACTTTTCAGGCAGAAATGATAAGATAAAACAAGATAATTCTTTTTATTCGTCCCACCACGGGGGAAATGTGGATGCTAGAGCAGCAAAGTGGAGCAGAATATAAAAAAGCAACAGACATGTACAAAATATGAAAAAATATAAATACTATTGTCGTGGAATTTTGTCTATCCTCCCGAGAAACTGTTAACACAAGTCTTCTCGGGCACCAAGCAAGGTCAACCTGTCTGTGGCAAGCCATAACCATCATCGACCTCTCGTAGTGTTATGGTCGCGGGGAGATGACGACATTACTCTAAACTCAATATACTACAGAGACCGGGAGCAGGCGTATTGTCCTAGGGCACCGTACACTGACCACCTTGTTGATCTGTGTAAACGAACCAGAAATCTCCTTGATATATTTTGAGCTCTTATCGTAAATACTTCTGCTTAAGACATCCACGGTTTCGATCTCCCTGAATCAGCATCCACTCCTCCAATTATTCCTTTTCAACTATAATGGTACAAACTACTTGTTTAGGCTTCACAGACAGTCAGACAGACAGACAGGGGCGGCTGTGGCTCAGGGCAAAGACGGCCACTAACGTTAAGGCTGGCTGTTCGATCCCCGCATGCCCTTGTGTCCTTGGGCAAGACATCCATCCATCATCTTTACTGGAGAGAACCCACGCAGCCACGGCGAGAACATGCAAACTCCACATTGAAAGGCCCTGGTTGGTCCGAGCCGGGGTATGAACCCAGAACCTTCTTGCTCTGAGGCGACATCTTGGGCAAGACAGTCAACCCTGAATTGTCTCTGACGACTCCTCCAGCACTGTATGAATGTGACAGAAAAAGCACAGTTAATAGCAACTGTGTAGTGAATGTGACTTGTGCTGTAAAGTGTTTTGAGTGATCAATAAGACTAGAAAAGTGCTATATATAAACACAGCCATTTACTAGACAGACAGATGTACTTTATTGTAGAGCTGCAACAGTTAATCAATTCATTGATTAGTAATTGATTACTAAATTGATTGCCAATTATTCAATTATCTCTGATTTCAGCTTCTTAAATGTGAATATGTTCTGCTTTCTTTGCTCCTCTATGACAATAAACTAAAAAACTACAAGTCCCCAGAGTTGCATTCAACAAAATGCTCTGTGGGGGGATGGTACAGCGAGAAACAGCAAATCAACTGCAGTGAAGGTACGAGTCTGTAAAGCAGTCTTACTGTATGTTCCACTGGTCCGGGGTCAGAAAACAGTCGAGAGAGAGAGAGAGAGAGAGAGAGAGAGAGAGAGAGTTTTTGATTTTTAAAAAACAATGTTTATTAAGATTTACCAGAGAACATCACGGTCCTCTAAAAATGAAATGGAAAAAACACAACAACAACAAAAAAATAACTGAAAAAACAGAATAAATCAGGTCATAAACACAGAGAAAGATGAGCTCTCCCTCCTTCACTGAACACAGACTGGTTTAAAAACTCCTGTACGTCGTTCATCCGAGAGTTGAACCTGAAATCCACTCACCCTGGCTCACACCAGAGACACGTACATTTGTGTCAGCCCGTGTCCGGACACATTTCCTATCTTGTCTTTCCTGCTTTTAGAAATCGAGAGTGAGAGTGAGAGTGAGAGAGAGAGAGAGAGAGAGAGAGGGAGAGAAATTCAGAAATTAAACAAAGTCAAAGAATATGAAATGTCACTCAAAGTATTCTAGGAATTCTGATGTTGAATTTCAAAATGAAAGCACTTAGACATTTCTAAGATAGCATAACTCAGATATGGTTCAATAAACAAATGAGAAGCTCTAGCTACAACCTTTATTAAAGACGACAGTTTAAAGTCTAATCCAAAGTAAATTTATTTACTGTCTTCTGTCTAGGAGGCGGACCCCCACTCTACTTTTAAGGTTAGACTTCAAACTTTTTTTTTAATCTAGTATTATTTTTGTAATCATAAAAACAACTGTTCTCTCTCTCCTCTCAACAACCGGTCGCAGCATAAGGTTCTGTTAGAGATTTCTTCCTGATAAAAGGGAGTTTCTTTCTCCTGCACAGTCTCAGATCTGCTCACTGTGGGAACTGTTGGGTTCCTCTTTAATATTTTAAGGTTTTGACCTCACTATGTAAAGAGCCTTGAGACGATGTATGATGTGGGCGCTATACAAATAAAATTGAAATACAGGAAGACAGAAAACTTGGACAGATAGGTCAGGGTTTGTCACATGGCGTTTCATAAACACACTGATTAACTAATTGATTATTTAAGAAAACAACTGGTAGAGTTAATGTGTGTCTGGTTGTGGGGCGCATTATTTCATTTAGCTTTCAAAGAGATCAAAGTCTCTGATACATAATTGGTTTTGTACAAGGGTGAGGCAGGAAATCTGTAACATTTTGAGATTTCTAAGATCAATGGTAACTCAACTCACCAAGCCTGTTTGTTGAGGTCTGTTGTCTTTCCAGTTTCTCTTGTCACTTTCTCTCTAGCCATCAGCAGGAGTGGCAGACAGTCAGCCAGGCCACCATGGCGGTGAACATCCCACGAGTGATACTGATGGTGCTTTTCTACCTGTTGGTCCTTGGGACTGGCATCTGGGCTTCTTTCAAGTCCGAGGGAAAAGAAGAAAAGTGGAGCCAATGCAATGGAGATGACTCTGCTGGGAAACCGGAGCATCAACTGGATGGTGGGAATCTTTACTATGACAGGTGAGGAAAGCACAGCTGAAAACAATAAGATGGACGCTGCAGGGTTGTCCCAGGGTCTCTGGGACGCTTGAAGGGCAAAATGCATTTTTCACATCACCTACCTACCTCTTTAAAAAATGAAGAAGACTGCTGTGTGAGTGATTATACAAGTTGTCGTGGTAAATAATGAATCTATATTAATCAGCTGTAGCCACATGTCCAAAATGTCAAGGTTGAGCAGGAAGCCGGACCCAAATGCAGGAGTGCACTTTAAATAGTTTTTAATCAAGCAAAAGAAACTAAACGTACGGAGTCTGTACGTAAAACAACAAAACAAAGTCCAACTAAGGGTGTCCACAAGAAATAGCAAAAACGGAGTCCAAACTAAACACTAGAGCCAGGGGCAAAATCACAGACGTTCAGGAACAGGTTGGGAGCCAAAACCACAGGGACATACCGGGGTAGACGACAAGGAAACCAACAGCATCTCATGAACAGACTTGGGGAAAAACAACAGACGACCCAACACCGACAAAAGGAAGCACAGAGACTAAATACACACAAGGGGGGCGGGGCAAATAGAACACAGGTGAGACACATTAGGAACAGGTGCAGACAATCACAGGGGCAGGAGACACAGAAAAAATAAGACACCAGAAACAAGACACAGGAAAGGAAGTTAATCAACACATGGGAAGGGACTTCAGAATAAAACAGGAAACCAAAACACGGAATCATGACACAGGGGCAGGAGACATGGGCAAAGAAAAAAAGGAACTGACAAAAGACCGGGAAACAGTTCCGGGGGACCACCGACAAGGGACGCGTCGATCGGCCCACCAACTGGCGAGAAAGAGGCGTTGGTCGGACCACCAACGAGGGACGCGTCGATCGGCCCACCGAATGGAGACGTGATACAGGCGACGGTCGGACCACCAACGGGGAATGCGTTGATCGGCCCACCAGCTGGGGACGTGAAGCAGACTATGGTAGGACCACCAACGAGGGACGCGTCGATCGGCCCACCGAATGGAGACGTGATACAGGCGACGGTCGGACCACCAACGGGGAACGTGTCGATCGGCCCACCGGCTGGGGACGAGGAGCAGAGCTAGGCTGGACCACCGACGAGCGGCGCGTCGATCGGCCCACCGACGAGCGGCGCGGCGATCGGCCCACCGACTGGCGACGTAGAGCAGAGCTCAGCTGGACCACCGACGAGCGGCGCGTCGATCGGCCCACCGACGAGCGGCGCGGCGATCGGCCCACCGACTGGCGACGTAGAGCAGAGCTCAGCTGGACCACCGACGAGCGGCGCGTCGATCGACCCACCGACTGGCGACGTGGAGGGGCAGATGCCGACCGGACCAACGGCGAGGAACGCGGCGATCGGTCCACCGACTGAAGACGAGGAGGGGCAGACGTCGACCGGACCACAGAAGAGGGAAGTGTCGATCGGTCCATCGACTGAAGACAAGGACGAGCAGACGCTGGCCGGACCACCTACGGGGAACGTGTTGATCAGTCCTCCGACTGGCGACGAGGAGGAGCAGATGTCGACCGGACCACCGACGAAGACTGGTCGATCGGTTCATCGACTGAAGATGAGGAGCAGACGTCGGCCGGACCACCGACGGGGAACATGTCGATCAGCCCACCGACTGGGGACGAGGAGGGTTCGGCTGGACCACCGATGAGTGACGTGTTGATCGGCCCACCGACTGGAGACATGTAACAGGCATTGGCCGGACCACTGACCGGGAACGTGTCGATTGGTCCACTGACTGGGGACTTGGAGCAGACATCGGTCAGACCACTGACGGGGAACGTGTCGATTGGTCCACTGACTGGGGACTTGGAGCAGACATCGGTCAGACCACCGACGGGGAACGTGACGATCAGTCCTCCAACTGACGATGTGGAGACCGGCTGTACACTCGGAACCATGATGCTAGCAGGCCTGATGCTAGCCACGTGGGGTGCTGGCTGGATGGCACACTGGGAGGCTGGCTGGATGCTAGCAGGCCTGATGCTAGCCAACTGGGGTGCTGGCTGGATGGCACACTGGAAGACTGGCGGGAGGCTAGCAGGACTGATGCTGATGATGAATAATAATTATTGAGGCCACTGTTCTACTGGGAACTGTCCCAGCTTAAAAAAAAACTAAACCTGCATAAACCAATTCATTTTAAATTAAAATATTCTCGGAATCATTCAGTTGGATGAAAATTGTTGTGAATTTATAATCCAATATGACTCATCATCAAGATCCCACTTTAATGTGCTCAGTGATGATGAACTATGATCCGCGTCCATAAAGCTGGTGTTTGTCCACTAACATGTCTCCTGTGTGTTGATCCATCCTGTAGCTACATGGGTTGGAGGAGGTTTTATTGTTGGCACAGCTGAAATGGTGTATACGCCGTCTATGGGACTGACAAGTGCCATGACAATGATGATTTCATACAGCTCATCTTTTATCATTGGTAAGTTTGATTGGTTATTGGAATTGGTATTTGATTTAACATCATCAGCATCAGCACACATTAGTATCCATCATTTGTTTGGATGCGTTTTAAGCTCACAGACATTTTTTTAACTGTCATTTGATGTTTTTCTTCTTTGGAATTGTAATTTGCCCATTTTCAAATCAAGGTGGCCTGGTGTTTGCTAAGCCAATGAGAGAAATGAACTGTGTGACAATGATGGACCCTTTCCACATCAAGTATGGAAAAGTTCTAACAGCTGGACTAAGCCTGGTCTCAATCGTTCTTGATATGTTGTGGGTGCCCATAGTACTAATTTGTTTAGGTAAAGTATATTCAGACAAAATATAAGAGTGTGTATACAATACCTTATTCTGTAAAATAAATGTACATGAATAAAATTTACACAAAGACTGTTTAAACATACGATGACACTGAAACCATGTGTTTGACAGGAGGAACCATGAGTGTGGTCCTGGATTTGTCCTACACTGTGTGCATCTGGATCTCTGCTGCAATTGCCATCACCTACACACTGCTGGGAGGTCTCTACTCTGTGGCCTACACAGACATTATACAGCTTGTTCTTGTATTCGTAAGCTTGGTGAGTTTGTTGTAGGTTTACATTTTATATATTGTGGATGCCTCGTTTATTACTTACATTTTATTTGCCTCTGCAGTGGCTCTGTGTTCCCTTTGTTTTGATGAACCCTAACTGCTTGGACATAAGCCAGACACTGTGGAACAACACCTTACACGCTCCCTGGATTGGTTCACTGGGACTGAACAAGACCTGGATCATGATTGATGATTTCTTATTCTTCGTAAGATGAAACAGAACTGTGAGCAATGTCAAATGCGGTTCACACTAGTCTTGATTGATATCCTCGTAATGATGACACATAATGTAGGTATTTAAATGTTGCGCCCATTTTAAAATGTTACTATACAATCAGGCATGATGTAGGCAGAAGCCATGATTTGGAACTGTCAGGGTGAAATTTCACTTTCACTTTTCTTCTCATGTGTCTCAGAGTTAATAGCAGTCAGAAACTTTGCTATATTTACCCTATACAATTGCATTATTAATAATGAACTGAACTGTTTCATTTGTCAGGCACTGGGGAGTCTGGGATATCAGCTCTTCCACCAGAGAACCTTGTCGGCTTCTTCGTTAGCCACAACCAAGCTCACATGCTTTGTAGCTGCAATCTTCTTACTTGTGTTAGGAATTCCTCCTATTCTGCTTGGGGCAGCGGCTGCATCTACAGGTACTGACAGCTTATTAATACTAGTGTAACTGTAAAACCTCTTGTCTTTACCCTTTGCCATAAAAAAGTAATTTCTGTTTATGCAGTTTGACAAAAACACTTTTGTTCAAACACATGGCTATGTTATTGGTTTAGGGCAGAGCAGGACAACCTTACATAGTCGAATGATTTTACCACAGAGAGCACAAAAACACAAAATAACCAATTGCTTGAACTGAAGAATCTCAATCGACTGAGGGTTCTCAGGCTCAGACGGGGATTTATATCGATGCTTGGACCCAGTTCTCAGAGGGGGCAGTCCTAGGTTTGTTGACTCTTTAGGGTGGTAGGCTTCTCTTAGTGTTACTCAAACAAATAATTTGGCCATTTGTCAATGTTTCTTTCATCTGTTCCTCAGACTGGAACCTGACGTCCTATGGTTCTCCATTTCCATACGAACGTGGGGAAACATCTCAAATCCTGTCCATCACCTTGCAGCACCTCACCCCGTCCTACATCTCCATTATCGGAACTGGATGTGTAGCCGCTGCTGTGATGTCATCAGCTGACTCTGCTTTGATTTCTGCAGCTTCTGTCTTCACCTCCAGCATATACAAGAACATGCTGAGGCCACAGGTGAGAAAATGAAAATATAAGAAGGTAATTAGGAAGGTATTCCAAACCTCTGCACCTCTTCCTCTCTATTTTTCTCTCCAGGCATCAGACAGAGAGATTCTGTGGGTGATCCGTGTTGCTGTGGTGGTAGTCGGTGTGGCTGGTACATCACTAACCAATCAGAAAAACAGCATCTTACTGTTCATATTTATTAGTGCTGAAGTGGCCTATGTCGTAATCTTCCCCCAACTGGTCTGCGTCCTCTTCGTCAGTAGCTCCAACGGTTATGGAGCTGTGATGGGATTTGTGGTGGGAGTGGTCCTGAGAATGCTCAGTGGATTCCCATCACTAGGGCTACCAGCTGTCCTCCACTTCCCAGGATGTGTTCTTGAGGACGGTGTTTATGTCCAGTACTCTCCAGTTAAGACCATCTCCATGCTGTCTGCCATTGGTGCCATTGTGTTCTTCTCCAATCTGGCTTCTGTGCTCTTCAACAAAGGCCTGCTTCCTGAGAAGTGCGACGTGTTTAAGGTGAAAGCTCAGGACTCAGTACAACAGCTGACACCAGAAAATGGTGCAGAGGAAGACAAGAAGACTGAGGCCCTGATTAACAACTGCTCTCAAGCTGAGGCATCCGAGCCAATGATTAGTTCAGAGTGTTAGTGTCCCTGAGTAACTGCTGTTTGAATTTTAACAGACCAGTATGTACGACTAACATAACACCACATCACTTTGGTGATTCCTGCCTCCAAAATACAACGTTGTGATAAGTGTATTTTGTGATATTAGATGATGGCCATCATTTTCCTTAAAGCAATGAAAAGTGCTCTATTAATAAAATGTATTATTATTATTTTTACTAAGCACAGTTGGATTAGTCTTTTAAAAAATAATAATAACTAAAAGACATGGTTAAAAAGGAATCCATTCAATTTTGGAAGAGGCTCATCCAGGAATTTTTTGTTGGTGGGACACCTTGATGAAAACAATCAGGCATATTAAGCTGACTGATATTCATCAGTGTGTTACATTTTGCGCTGTTTCAAATAATATTTAGATCTAGCAGATTTTACTGTGGTGTTAAAAGGGGACATTGGGCCTTGGTGGAGGTTCGGGTCTATTGAGAGGCATTGTAGCTTGTCAGTTAGCATTAGCGGGGGGTTTCCAGACCATAAATACAATGATGCAACACCGCGAAAATACGTTGAAGATATTCGACAATCTTCTCACCAACCCCGATTGTTTTTTATGAATAGTATCTGAATTTTTTAGAATTTTGTTTTCAGGAGGAGATCGACATTACACTACATCTCTAATTGACATATAGAGTTTACGTAGCTCTATATTTCATATGAGTTACGTGTTCATTATTATTATTATCATTTTATATTCATTATCCTATCACTATGGTTTGCTCAGCTTTTTGCCTTTTCTAACTAGCATGTCAACACAACACAATGCTAATTGGCTATTACGATTGGCTAATTGGCTTTCACGATACCGCGGATTTTGCATTAGACTACTCAAGTTTTTGCATGGCGATTGTATGAAATCTCGTTTGAGCGATAAATTCGCTTTACGTTTGGTGTGAACGCACCATTGCGGCTTCGCCAACAATGCAGATCATTGACCTCACTATGTAAAGTGCCTTGAGACAATGTATGTTGTGATTTGGTGCTATACAAATAAAATTGAATTGAATTGAATTTAATCATAATCTCCATCACAGACGAATGACAGGTTGATAAAAAGACAAACGAACAGCAGTTGTACCCAACATAAAAAACAATGAGAAACAAACCAAAACTAAATTAAATCTGCTCGATCCACATTTTTATTTGGATCCGCACCAAATTGCACACACTCATTTTCTGATTTCAAATTCTGCACAACAACACCAATGTGTATATCTGATCCGTCTCACCTTGATTCTTACAACTAATCTGGACGCAGCGGGGGTTTTGCGTTTCCATCACAACGTTGTATGTGGTACACAACAATTAACCTCTAGGAAGTACATACATACAATATGGTCATAAAGTGTCCCATCAGGATTGACGGTGTGTGTGTGAGTGTGTGTGTGTGTGTGTGTGTGTGTGTGTGCACGTGTGTGTGTGTGTGTGTGTATTTGATTGGCCAACTCGGTACGATGACAATGACTTCCGAGTCCTCAGTGAGTCGGAGCAGCTCTGTGAGAACCAGCCGCACATCACACTGTACATCAATACATCAGTACCGTCCCCCTCTCTCTCAATAAGAGCCGGTTAAAAATTCAAAATCTGTTTTATTCAATCCTTTAATTCAAGGCAAAATTTACATTCGTGTTTTTACAATAGAAAAATAAATCAGATTCTTATTCATCTATCAAGACTTGTTCACTCCACTTAAACACTCTTCAGACATCCTCTGAACCAACAGTGACTTTTCAATTCCTTCCCTCTCACACTCGTCTGTGTGTGTGTGTGTGTGTGTGTGTGTGTGTTTTCAACAATTTCCAAAATGTCTTTCAAAATGAAAAATCACATGAGATATGTCAAAGAAACTACAGCTATTTTGTTTGAATGACAGTAGATTTAAACTTTTAGATCTTACAGATATATATATAGATCGTATATATAGATTAATATAAAGATGTTTGATTATGCAGCCGAATGCGGGAGACTCTCTATTTGCTCTTTAACTTAATAAAAACAAAATAAAACAGTAGAGTCAGTGTAAATCTGTGAGCGGAGAGATTCTTTTCAACCTGATTCAAACATCTGCGTCGCGCCGTCTCTTCCACACGTATAAGACCGAAGAACTCTTCTGTTTCAGTAGAACAACACATCAGGTCTTCACGCTGACCACGGAGTCCTTTCACACAAATAACGAACTCAGAATTAAACCACAGTATAACGCAAAACAATCAGTCACTCAGTTATTAAGTGTATGGTATTGAAAATAAATCAATCAAACCCAATAAATCGATGGCCGACAGTTGCCATTCATCAATAAATAAGTCACCTTCTCGATGCAGCATCGCTGACTTCAACTCAGCGCAAAGTAAAAGTTAAGACAAACGAAAGAAGGAAAAGAAAAAAAACATCTTCACATTGTCAGCCGAGCCATTGTCCAGCAATATTTGGCGATCGATGAATCTATCGGGGTTAACAATCACATTATCAATGACACCCTGATTAGATGTCACACAAGTCCCTGTTGCTCAGAGGTTCAGGTCCCTGAACCAGGAGCTGAGTGAATTTCAAATGCTCTGTTAGTTGAAAAGATCCTGCAGCAGCCAAATACAGTTACTTCCTGAGGGGGAGGGATCAACATCTGTCAGTCAACACATCAGCCCGAGCATGAACACACTGCACATCCTCCCTGGACGGACACACACGTTAGGAGAAGACTTGTGCTTCGTCAACCTCAGTATGTTTAAAACGATAGAATCGAAGAGACAAATCCTAAGTTCGTCCTTTTTGTCTGCCGCTCGTCTTTGTTCCGGTTCTTCCTGATGAGCCGGCAGCCACTGCGTCTGGATCTCATGGCGAGTCTCCGTTGGTCTTCACCTGGTCGAAGTTACACAGGAGGCTCTTCGCTCCGTTCTGCCACGAGTACAGAGTCTCCAGGGGAGTTTTCCCGTCCTGCACGGCAGAAACACACCAGCACAACTGAAGCTCGTGTTCTTGGGATTCACCCACGTAGACGTCGGCCCATGTTAAAACATTCTAACCCCCGTTACCGAGGCTGCAACGTACACCCATACAAACTTCCAGAAACTGGTCAACTGATTTTGATAGAGACAGACTATAGTCTGGCTTATACACAGCCAGTGATCGTCTTTATACACAGCCAGTGATCGTCTTTATATACAGTCAGTGATCGTCTCTATATACAGTCGCTGATCGTCTTTATATACAGTCACTGATCGTCTTTATACACAGCCAGTGATCGTCTTTATATACAGTCAGTGATCGTCTCTATATACAGTCGCTGATCGTCTTTATATACAGTCAGTGATCATCTTTATATACAGTCAGTGATCGTCTTCATATACAGTCAGTGATCGTCTTCATATACAGTCAGTGATCGTCTTTATATACAGTCAGTGCTCGTCTTTATATACAGTCAGTGATCGTCTTCATATACAGTCAGTGATCGTCTTTATATACAGTCACTGATCGTCTTTATATACAGTCAGTGATCGTCTTTATATACAGTCAGTGATCGTCTCTATATACAGTCACTGATCGTCTTTATATACAGTCAGTGATCGTCTTTATATACAGTCAGTGATCGTCTTTATATACAGTCAGTGATCGTCTTTATATACAGTCAGTGATCGTCTCTATATACAGTCGCTGATCGTCTTTATATACAGTCAGTGATCATCTTTATATACAGTCACTGATCGTCTTCATATACAGTCAGTGATCATCTTTATATACAGTCAGTGATCGTCTTTATATACAGTCACTGATCGTCTTTATATACAGTCACTGATCGTCTTTATATACAGTCACTGATCGTCTTTATATACAGTCACTGATCGTCTTTATATACAGTCAGTGATCGTCTTTATATACAGTCAGTGATCGTCTTTATATACAGTCAGTGATCGTCTTTATATACAGTCAATGATCGTCTTTATATACAGTCACTGATCGTCTTTATATACAGTCACTGATCATCTTTATATACAGTCAGTGATCGTCTTTATATACAGTCAGTGATCGTCTTTATATACAGTCAGTGATCGTCTTTATATACAGTCAGTGATCGTCTTTATATACAGTCAATGATCGTCTTTATATACAGTCACTGATCGTCTTTATATACAGTCAGTGATCGTCTTTATATACAGTCACTGATCGTCTTTATATACAGTCAGTGATCGTCTTTATATACAGTCTCTGATCGTCTTTATATACAGTCTCTGATCGTCTTTATATACAGTCTCTGATCGTCTTTATATACAGTCAGTGCTCGTCTTTATCGTGAAGTTGATCATTTAAATGTACATTTCCAGAGAGCAGGTGAAGCTGCACTAAGTCTTGTTGCCGTTCGTGCCGAGGCGTCGCTCTGCACTTACACAGTTCTTGGTGTTGAGACTCGCCCCGTACATCATCAACAGCTTGATTATCTTGAATCTGTTGATTCTCACCGCGTCGTGCATGGGCGTGTCTCCGTCCTGCAGCGTGGGAGGAAGAACACACGTTCAGCGTCGGTACAGTACAGCTTCCTGCGCAAGACATGTACAGTGTGAAATCTGGTTCTTACTCTGTCTTTGGCATTGACGTCGGCTCCACAGTGAATGAGATGCTCAGCGCACTCACAGTGTCCCGTCCTCACGGCAACATGGAGAGGAGTGCTGAGCAGCTGAGGAGAGGAAACAAGGAGAGGAGAGGAAACGAGGAGAGGACACGAGGAGAGGAGAGGAAACGAGGAGAGGAGAGGAGGAGAGGAAACAAGGAGAGGAGAGGAAACGAGGAGAGGACACGAGGAGAGGAGAGGAAACGAGGAGAGGAGAGGAAACGAGGAGAGGAGAGGAGGAGAGGAGAGGAAACAAGGAGAGGAAAGGAAATGAGGAGAGGAGAGGGAACAAGGAGAGGACACGAGGAGAGGAGATGATAGAAAACAAGAAGGGTGGAGGAGAAGGAACAAGGAGGGGGAGAGGAGAGGAAATAAGGAGAGGAGAGGAGAGGAGAGGAAATAAGGAGAGGAGAGGAGAGGAGAGGAAATGAGGAGGGTGGAGGAGGAGAGAGTAAAGGAAATGAGGACCGTTGGATTGATTTCTATCTTATCGACTGATACTTTGTGAAGCTCGTGTTGGGGGAGAGTCTTTTTCCAATGTCACCACTAGATGACAAAAAATCGAAACCAGCTCCCGAGATCTTCATGTGGCTTCACGTCTTTTCCTCTGACAACAGGGGCGACCTACGGTGACCCCCCCCCCCCCCCCCCGATGGCGGCGCGTGGACCCACCTTGTCCCTGGAGGTGACCTTTGCCCCCTGGTCGAGGAGGAGCTGCAGGGCCGGCAGGCTTCCTCCTCTGCAGGCCCAGTGGGCCGCTGTGGCCTCCAGCTGCAACACACGGGCATTCAGATATCAGACACGGAAAACTCACATCCGGTGAGGAGCCGCCAGCATCGCGTGACCTGCCTGAACCGTGAGAGGCTGGTGTCACACAAGATGGCTGCCGCGTGACCGCATTAGACTACATGAGGCGTTCTCACTCCTCTCACCTTGTCTTTCTTCTCGATGGCGGCTCCGGCCTCCAGGAGCCTCTTCATCACGTCCGTGTTTCCCCTGAACGAGGCTTTGTGCAGAGCGCTTCTCTGGAACTGGACACGAGAGGATGCGTTTTCACTTTTGACGGCGTTTATTTTACGGATGGATCAAAAGAACTCGATCCCAACCTCCATACCATCCTCATCAGCTCCTCGCGTGTATTTCAATTTATCAGCGTGGGAGGGTTTGTTTGTTCACACTCACGTGGTCGGACACATTGGGGTTTCCTCCGTCACGTAGGAACTTCTCCACCACTGGCAGCTTGTTCTCCATCGCCGCCGTCAGAAACAGCTGCTCATCCACCGTCTCCGGCTGGAAAGAAAAAGAACATGTATTAAATAATCATCACCTCAGTGATCGTTCACGTGACCGACTCAACTCACTGTCCCTCAGATTTTTCTCTCTGCATTGTGTGAAGACCTTTGTATTAGCAGAGCATGCTATTATATATATTATATATCATATTTTCAACGTGATAAACGTTACCACGGTCTCAGGCTCCGGCTGCTGCTTCCTCCGGACGGGAGTCTTCCTCTCTCTCCTCCTCTTCCTCAGCTGCAGGATGTTGAACAGGTCGTCCACCGTCTCCAGCTTCAGTCGGCCGCTCTTATCCGTCTGAGCGGAGACGAGACGGAGGGAAGAAGAAGAAGGAGAAGAAGAAGACGAAGAAAAGAGAAGAGGGAGAAGAGCAGCGTGTGTGAGGCCTGTGAGTTAACGACACTTGTGAGTGTGTTCGTCTGGAAACAGCAGCTTGTTCAGGTACTGGAGTTACATTTCATCAACTCCTCATTTGCTCTTAAAACAAAAGTAAAAACCTTGAAAACAGACTGTCGCTCAAACCACATTTACATCCGCTAGATCCACCAGATCTCTCTCATCACAGAGTCGGTCAGTAAACGTGTCTCATAGTTTCCATGAATTGTTTTTCTGTGAAATCATTGAACATGTTAAAAAACCTTGTGTCTCACAATGTTAAAGAAAAGAGGATCAAACAGTCCTGGCCCCGCCCCCTTTGTCCAGATCCACACCAACATGTCATGGATTCTTTCTCGCTCCATGTTCCATCAGACAGACAGGAAGGCAGACAGACAGACATGCAGACAGACAGACAGACAGGAAGGCAGACAGACAGACAGACAGGAAGACAGACAGACAGACACATGGTACAGAGAGAGACAGACAGACAGACAGACAGACAGACATGCAGACACATGGACAGACAGACAGACACATGGTACAGAGAGACAGACAGATGGACAGATGGACAGACAGACAGACACATGGTACAAAGAGATAGACAGACAGACAGACGGACAGACAGACACATTGACAGACAGACAGACAGACAGACAGACAGACAGACAGACAGGAAGGCAGACAGACAGACATGCAGACAGACAGGAAGACAGACAGACAGACATGCAGACAGACAGACAGATGGACAGATGGACAGACAGACAGACACATGGTACAGAGAGACAGACAGACGGACAGACGGACAGACAGACACATTGACAGACAGACAGACAAATGGACAGACAGACAGACACATTGACAGACAGACAGACAAATGGACAGGCACCGAACACATCACCTCCTTGGTGAAGGTAAAAATCAGATGAAAAGAAAAGTGAGGGTTCTGTATTCTTTCGTCTGCTCACGTCAGTGGCATCCTGACGAGGAGAGAGGTGTTATACTCACATACAACCTCCAGGTGGCAGCAAACACCAGCTGACACACTGCAGCTCCAAGTGATGGATCTTCAGCACTGACACACGTGGTTGACGCAGTAACTCTGCTTCCGCTGAAACACCGACTGACTCTTCTGATCGTGTCACCCAAATAAAGGTTTATCTTATTTTATGAATTATCTCGATGAGAAGAAACAGTTGAAGATGTTTTGACTGATCAGAGAGAGATCAGCTGCACGGTCATGGCTGTTTCAACCTCTTCTCATTGGCTCCTCGTCGGTTCCAGGATGTTGATCACCTTCAACATCCGACACGACCCGACTCCAGATTCTACAATTCATCTGTTGATCCAGACAGACAGAAGCGCCTCACTGAACTAAGGGTCTGTCTGTCTTCCTGTCTGTCTGACTTTCTTCCTTTCTGTCCATCTGTCTGTCTGTCTGTCCGTCTGTCTGTCCGTCTGTCTTCCTGTCTGTCCATCTTTCTGTCTGTCTGTCTTCCTGTCTGTCCGTCCGTCTGTCTGTCTGCCTCTCTGTCAGTCTGTCTCTCTCTGTCTGCCTGTCTCTCTGTCTGTCTTCCTGTCTGTCTGTCTGCCTGCCTGTCTGTTTGTCTGCCTGTCTGTCTGTCTGTCTGTCTGTCTGTCTGTCTGTCTGTCCGTCTGTCTTCCTGTCTGTCCATCTGTCTGTCTGTCCGTCCGTCTGTCTGTCTGCCTCTCTGTCTGTCTTCCTGTCTGTCTGTCTGTCTGTCTGCCTGATGGAACATGGATCAAGTTCAAAGAATTGAAAGAAGGAACGTTTGATCTCTTTTTTTAACATTGTGAGACAGAAGGTTTTTTTAACATGAGGAACTTGAACGTCACTCAGTGGAGTTACTTCCTCCCGCCACTTAATATGTTTCCTTCAGGATCCAAGAACTATTTAAAACTTGGTTGACACCATGGTGGTGACATCAGGCACAGACCCTCCGTGGCCGTTCTTACATTGAGCGCTGCGACGCTGACTTGCTCCTGTTCACCTCCACTGTCACTCTCCTCCGACAGAGCTCCGCCCACTCCGCCCAGCTCGCCGTGGGACCTGCGGTCGTCGCGCTTCTCCTGATTGACGGCCGCCTCGTACACGCCCGCCTGGAAGTCGTCCGCCTCTTTGCCCTCCGACCTCTTGCCGGTCACCTGAAGGAGACGACAGAATCACCACACGACAGACGTTCGTACGAGCTGAGGCAAAGGTTAAAAGGTCACAATGTTGTAAATATGCTCAAGACTTTATGAAATAAAACAAGGAAACGTTTTGTAATCGGTTTAGTCAGATTTACTGTCGGAATAGAGACAGAGGAAGAAACGAATGAAACACACACACACAGATGGGATTTATCCACTCATGAAATGTGCAGGGTCAACATGATTGACTCAGACAACTCTGCTGCTGAATCGTCTCAGTGATTAATCGTCTTTACATCAGTTTGTACTCAAACAGATCTGGTGAAATCAGCTGACTTGAAGATTTACATGAAAAGAAAACTGAGATGATTTTAACATCGATCACATGTTCAAGTTTCATCAACTGTTAAACAATGTTCTTGTTAGTTTGTTAGTCCGACAAATGAAGTTTGATGGTAATTGACACTTTGCATTTACAGTAAAATTATAAAAAACATAAAAAATGATTAAACACTAATTCACATCAGAGACTCTGAGAGCTGAAATGTGCTTTTCTTGCTTAAACCAATCGGGAAAAATCATTTCAAGCAAACATACACATTCTTTGTTTTCTTTTTAAGTTCATTTTTTTCCTTTCACGTGTAAAGACTCTCCTCTCGGCCTCCCGTCAGCGGCTCTTACCAGCTCCTCGACGCTGTGCAGCCCCATTCTTCTTCTGCTCCGGGTTGAAGTAGATGGATATGGATATGAATATGTGTGGATGCAGTTTAGTCCAGTGGCCTCTGATGTTCACCGGGTCTCTGCCTGTATTCTCCGGCTGCAGCCTCTTATATAGGCTGTCAAACCTCTGCAGAGACAGACGGGCTCCTGTCACTCAGCTCGGATCACATTACTGTCCTCATGTGCTCATTTGGCATCAGTCATATCCCCCCTCCCATCTCCACACTCGCCCCTCCCACCACCACCACCCAGCTGGCTGTAATGACAAAACATTACAGGATTAAAACAACAACTTTCCCTCTTTTGTTGTCGTACAAACTAAGCTACAGAGTGAATCATCTGTTCTAGCAGACAATCTTTGTCAGCGCCTCGTCATGTCGATGAATGTGGCCACAGACATGCAGTGATGTCACAGTGAGGAGACAAGGTTCCCGGTGGTGGAGGAATAAATAGTCACGCACGTCCAAACATCGTCTCAGGGCGGCACAGCAGGTCACAGGTCAAGGTCAAAGGTCAGCAGGACGCCTGGCGGCGGGAAACACGATGTAACGCCATGTCATTCCTGTCCGGCCAGTGAATGACCGGCGCCTGATGGAAAGGGACGTTACAAGCTGCACGAGCTCATCGTCCACCAATCAGAGGCCGGAGAGGAAGGACAAATATTTGAAATGGTGATTCATTATTATTAATTATTATGAGGCTAATGGGAACAAACAAACAAACAAACAGGGCTTCGCGAGCGTGGCTTCCTCTCTGGGCACCTGGCTAATCGGCAAACGTGCTCGTGATCATCTCATCACCAGGCTGCTTAAAATCCAGGTCAATGTAATGCTTCCACGCTTTGGGGATTTCAGTCTCTTAGAAAATGGCTGAGACTTCTACCGTAATCACATTTCCCGCACCTCAACTTCTTTTACTGACTCAGCGATTTTCAAAAGAACCTGCTCTTGAATCTCTGGTGGCAAAGTTGCAAACCGCAACCAACTGAGCGTCCGACAGGGGGACACTTTATGGCGGCGCACCGCTGATTCCATTTCTGGTTTCCGGTTTTTCCAACATCCGGTTGTTTGCTGCTGCTGCTGAAAAGTATTTCAACTTTCTTCTCGGCATTTCGACTTTATGCCCGATATAGTATTTCGACTTTATCTGAACATTTCGAAAAAAAAATCTTCCCCCTCATTTTTTTTCTTATGCCCTAATACTCCTCCGTACACTGTAGCTTTTAAGAAAGTGGTAAATAAAAATCACAATGGTTAAATGGGTTCTTGCTCAATTGTGGTCGTGTCCCAACCCTCCACAAAAGTTTTATGGAAATCGGATTCGTAGTTTTTGAGTAAAAACACAGACAAACAAATGACAACAACAACAACATGACCTCTGAGGTGGAGGTGAATATCGCAGCTCGTGTGCAGTTTTTTAAAGGTTTTGACGTTTCGCCGCAATGAACCATTTGCCTTTTAATTATTATTGTATTACATTATTAACCCACTGACAACAAATAAGAATAGTATGACAACAGTAAAACTTCCAGTCCAGAAGAATGAACAGAGAATAAGAACAGGGGCGGACTTTGGCCACGACTGAGACGTCTGCAGTCGTGTTGTCCACTGACCCTTCAGCTCCTCTCAGAGCCAATCATAGCTGCGAGCTATTTATGACTCTGACCTTGTGACGGAAATAGACGGTAAAGGGGAGAAACGTTTTGGGCCGGAGAAGTTACCGTGTGCCGCTTTTTTAACATCCGACCGCACTGGCGCTTTATCCGCAGCAGAATGAAGTTCAGTCGGCAGCGAGTGCTCGTTTTCAAGGTGGTCCAACATAAAACAAAAAATACAACAGACAATTCACGTACAACTTACATACATACATACAAAAAGTCTCTCATTTACCGATCCCCACATACCCCTCTACCCTGAACCCACAACTCTCGTACAGAGATTAATAGTAGGAATAGTAATACTAATAATACAATTATATAATAAGAATAAGAAAAATAATAATAATAAAATAATAATAATCATAGAATGAAGTTTGGATTTTAACAGATATATTGACAAGTACATGCTTTACAAAATTAAAAACACAAGCAGACACGACCATTAAAGGCAGCAACATGAGGTTTAGAGAAAGGATCAAAGTAGGCTCTTGAAGATGTGTAGTGAGTTAATATTTCAGTTAGTCAGTTAGTTATTATGCCAGTTAGCTGGCAGAATATTCCAGTCAGAGGCACTTTGAATTGTATTGAATGTATGACTAAGAGGGTAAACGTATAAATATGGGGTTAGATATTGTTTGACATAGGAGGTATAGTTAAGATTGATACATTTAAAGATACATAGGAGGCAGTGGTAGTGTCTTTGAGTATTTGGGGATAACCAGTTCAAAGATTCGTACATGGAGCAGTGATGAGTATGATCCATTCAAATATTCCCTCGTCTCATTTAGGATTCACATGAATATGTATATGAACCATTTTTTAAATGTCTTTGACTTACCTACTTTTGCTAACTTAGCCTAGTGAGTAACTTAGCTGTGTTGCTAATGTTAGAGAAAACCACGGTCCTCATCACTGGTCTGACTTAATTAGCCAACTTAGCGCACTTAGCTTGTGAAGCTAATAGTGTATAGCTAACGTAAGATCACCAGCTCTGACTTAGCTACCTTAGCAAACCTCAATTGTGAAGTTAATAGTTTGTCGCTAATGTAAGATAAACTATGGCCGTTAATAACAGCTCTGACTAGCCACCTTAGCAAACTTAGCTTGTAAAGCCAGTATCGCTAATGTTAGGACCGGATCACCAGCTCTGACTTAGCAACTTCAGCTAGCTTATCTTTGTTGCTAACCGCTCTCCTCATCACCAGCTCTGCTAACTTAGCTTGTAAAATGCAAAAAAAATTAGCAGAACCTGGACTTTACTTTAATAGCCCCTGTAATGCTACGGACAAACGAGGGCTATCAGACGTTTTCTAGGTGCTAAACTTTACCCCCATTCGATTGAAACACAATGTTGCGACACACGAAGCAACAACTTATTTATTCGGTTATTTTGGTGCAGTGATGGAGCGCTGTGACGACCTCGCTGACAGCTCCACCGCTCAGTCGGGAACGGCAATATCATGTTGATGCAATGACACGGTGAGACTAAATCAATAAATAGGAGCAGTTCATAAAAATAAACCGCAGCGTCTATTTCAGCTGCCGCTCGCTCGTCTCGAACACACATACTGCTTCTGTCATCTTCGGCAGCAGATTAAAGAGGAGTGTGAGGACGACACCATTTTCTCGTGTGTGTGTGTGTGTGTGTGTGTGTGTGTCGGGGGTCTTACGACTGGTTGTGTTAAACCCCTAATGGATGTACAGTATCACAGGATTCTGTCATTATAAATAGGTCTCGTGCAGCATTCCTGCTCTGGAAATATATATCTAGTTTACTCTATTATTAGCTGCGTAAATCCTGCTCTCACCCAGTATCCTGGTTTGAGCTGTGGGGGGGTCGCTGGTCCTGCCCTCTGTGAGATCGATTGCAGCTTTGGCAATGTTTACGAGTGTGTCATCGTATGAAGATAATCTTTCACTCAGAGAGACAAACCGTCCGGTCGTTAATTCACGACGCCGCTCGCTTCCTGACAAGCGCCCGCAGGCCCCACGGGCCCCCGCCAACCCCCCGCCCCCCACCGGCTGCCCCTGTCAGGCGTCCTCTCTCCGTCCGTCTGAAAGAGCTGTAACTCGGACGGGGATGAAACTCAAGTGTAGCTGATGACGCTCGTTTGTCCGCCCTTGTCAGAGACGACGTGACAGGCGAATGACAGCAGAGATGGGATGAGACAAGTCGTGACCGGGAGCTGACGTCGACGGCGCTCCGTCCTGTTCGTGTTCATGTGTTGGATGAACGAGGAGCACGAGTGACAGAGAGAAGTTTATTAGGAAGTTTCCTAAATCTAGAAGTGACCAGGAAGTATTTCATCGGCAGCTGTTCCGATTCTCTAAATGCTTATGAAAGGTGCGTCAGTGCTTCCT
Organism: Scophthalmus maximus; assembly: GCF_022379125.1. Taxonomy (NCBI): domain Eukaryota; kingdom Metazoa; phylum Chordata; class Actinopteri; order Pleuronectiformes; family Scophthalmidae; genus Scophthalmus; species Scophthalmus maximus. The sequence goes on along the minus strand of NC_061524.1, from coordinate 2,229,326 downwards.
TCCCTATCTCCTTCAGGGCACACTGGAGCCTCCTATGCGAAAGGAAAGGAGACATAGACGGCCCACAATTCATTGCGGCAGCGATATTTAACGTGACGCACCATGAACGGACGTAAACGATTCAGTCCGAGGCAGAAGTAGAAGAAGAAGAAGAAGAGTATGAATACGACCCAGAATACTCGGGTCAAGGAATAGTAGATAGAAGGGACAATTTAGACCGCACCCATGTCTGTTGTGCGCGCGGTTGTTTCACTTCCTGTCCTTGTCCGTGATTGTCTGCCCCGCCCACGATGTGTTTCACCTGCGTCCAGTCCATTTTTCCAGAGTAGATCGGTGAACCTTAAAAACATGTTCCTGCCGCCGTTGTGTCCTGTTTTTCGGCTCCCGGGAAGAGGGCGAGACACGACACCGACCTGTTGCTTCAGGTGTCTCCTCCTGCAAAGTACGTCATGGAAATAAAGTTTGTTGCCAAGCAGCGCCGGACGGAATTTGGTTAACCGGAAAATAAGTTATTTGTTGCCAAGCAACATGTTCTCAACTGCCTGTGTTGGGAACTGCTAGGGAAATAGTGAGGTCGTCTCCTGTGCGCGCGTGTGTGTGTGTGTGTGTGACTATGATCTTCATCAGTGGGTCGATGTGAGACTCGGCGTCAGAGAGAAAATTGACACATTTGTCTTCAGTAGCGTTTTGGACCCTGACGACGGACGAGGAGCATTTCCCTCATTCAAATGAATCATCATGGAGAGATTTTTACATTTAGTGTACATATTTTTGTGGGCACACAAAGTTCTTTAACAGAGAGATTCACTGCCTAAGGTCACAGGGTGTGTGTGTGTGTGTGTGTGTGTGTGTGTGTGGGTCTGTGTGATCATCCTCATTACAGTGGGGTCAAAGGTCAAGTGCAATGAACCAGCACCTGCTGTAACCACTCGCACACACACAAACACGCACACACACACACACACACTGCAAACACGACTCCCTACACAAGTTATTTCCATCTCACACCGCTGATGACAAACAATCTATAATCCTCCTCTAATCTGCCTCACGCCTAAAACCTCAGCACGGACGTCGACAGAGGTCAGTCGGCCACACTTCTTTGGCATGTGTGTGTGTGCGTGTGTGTGTGTGCGTGCGTGCGCCTCCACAAGAACCATCCAACTACTCGGCACAGACAAGTTGACCACGGGCGCAGTGACGGTTGTCATCAAAGATCTCCAACACCAAACTGCAGCTCAGGACGGATCAGAGCTTCGCCCCAGGGTCAAGGTCAAAGGCGTGTGTGTGTGTGTGTGTGTGGGGGGGGGGGTCTGGTCACGTGACACACCTCCGCAGGGAGGCCCAGTTCAGACTGTGGGTTCAGAGAAAGAGCAGTTTGATGATGAGGATGTTTCATCTCCTTCAGAAACAACAGTGTTCATTTTAATGATCTTTGTTGATGTGTTCTTATTTTTATCATATTTGATTTGTCATGTTATCATGTTCCGCTCGGAGACGTGAGAGAACTCCTGGTGAACTTTGTGAACTCTTTGGAGACTTTTTTCCTCGTGTGTGTGTGTGTGTCTGTTGATGTTAAGTGACTTTCTTGTGGTCCCTTGTGTTTCGTTACATCTTAAGAGTTAAATTCAATATTCCGTTTTTTCCCTACCCTGCATTTTGGGTCTTGCTTCAACAAAACGCTGAAAATCAGGCTTTTATCAAAATATATCAACCACAGGGATGGTTGCTTTTGGAACATTTTAATTAGTTTGGTTTTCTTTTTCCAAACAGGATCATTTTAACAACCTTTTTATTTTGTCTATTAAATATCTTTGACATGTCAACTGTAAACCTTTGCCTCAACAAGGACAAAAAAAGTTTCATTAAGTTTCCTGCTTGAAAAAAATTAAACAAACCAATTTGATTAAAAAAAAATATATATATATATATATATATATAAGATTTTAAACATGATTTCCGTCATGGAGTAAACATCCATATAGAAATATTGATTCTGACAAATCCTTGATGACAGTTGTCTGCTGAAAACTGATTGGAACGAGCGTTGGTTCACTGGGCGGCACCGAGGTTTCAATACTCTCAGTTGGTGCAGAAGAGTTTAAGTGATGATTCAAGAGAACAACGGTGCGTTTGACGAGTTCAGCTTTTTCTTTGTGAACTGACTTGTTTCTTCCTACAAGAACTGTGCAGTGACTTTGTCCCGATTGAGATTGTACGGTGGTTGTTAGTCAGAAACACTTCCTCAGCAGGGGTCCGTCCCCCTGACTCACCCTGACTCACCCTGACTCACCCAGCAGCATGTCTGTGGTCGGGGCAGCAGCGCTGAGGGAACTCCATCACTTCCATCACACCCTGAAAACAATCCCACTTTGGTATTTTTTTCACTCAGCTGCTGTTCAGCTGCCGCGTGCTTCGTTTCCAGGGTTGGGAGCACTCCAGCCGCACATTTGCTGATACTGAATATAAAACAGGTTAAATTTAAAGTAGCTGGACACAAACCTAAACTAAGAAACGTAACCCTAACCCTGAAGGGTTTTTTCCAGAACAGAACAAACTTGTCACTTTGTGAGTAATAACACTCAGGATGTGGATCATGAGTTTTATTTTTGTCAATAAGAAGCCATTTTAAAATCCACATGAAGGAAGTGTTTCTATGAGTGTGGTAGATTATTGTAGTCGTATCATTATTAGTATTATTATTATAGAGTATTATGATGAATATGAGCTGCTGGTGGAAACAAAAATGTAACATTAAGTATCTGTGATAGACTGTTTCTTAAATGTTTCTCCATCAGCAGATATTGTATCTTATTTGTTATTTTTGACAATTTTTTTTATTTTAGCAGATGCAAAAAAACAAAACAAAACAAAAAATCATGTCAAAATGAGGATGTAAGATGCAACGTTTAATCTGAATGATTTTTTATTTAGGAATGTGGGAAGAAACTGGAGCGTCGCAGTGAAAACACAAACATATGTGACAGGAGAACATGCAGCGTCATGGAGAGAAGAAGCTCCTGCTTTTGAAATATAGAACTATCCAGAGTCACTTCACGTTAAGTCGAAAATGAAGAGTTTATGATGAAACTTTTTATCCGATTGTTTTTTTTTCCTGAATTTTTTATTTCGGAAAGTGTGAGGAAACTGGAGCTTGATTTCATCTTATAGTGATTGTGGATAGTTCTATTTTTGACAGCAGGGCGGTCGATGGCTGAAAGCGGGGGGGGGGGGGGGGGGGTTAGGGAGAGTGAGCGGAGAGGGGAGACTGATGGAGCAGGAGGACAGGGGATGCGATAGATCCAGACTCGGTACCCCCAGTTCTTTTAAAGACCTGGAGGAATCGTCTCCTCAAGGACTTCTTCTCTGGTTTGCTCTGCAGCTTCTTCATCCTATTTTCAAGACTCATTATTGTCTCCATCAGTTCTTCTCTGCACTTGTCTGTCTCCTCCTCCGTGGTCTCCAGAACTTCTTTGAAGGCGCTGAGAGACTCCTCAAGAGCGGACGTTTCGCTCTGCCACCGCTGTCTTTCCCTCCGTCCTTCTTCCTGCGACTGGAGCAGTGTTGCCTCGAGGCCGGAGATTTCCTGGGTTTGCTCAGCCAGGAGACGGGACTTGTCCTGCTTCCACTGGCATCTTGACTTTTCCAGGTTGTCCAGGGCCTGGGCCAGTGCAGTCTTGAATTTGGACGTCTCCTCAATCTCTCTGGCTAGGCGTGTCTCTTCCTCCGTTGCTGCTTGTCTTCCAGCTTGAACAGCTTTCTCGAGTTCACAGACCTGTAGGGTAGCATCCAGCTCCAACTTGGTCACTGAGGACACTTGAGCAATGAGGTACTCTTTATCCTCATTGATATCCTTGATTTCACTCCTCAGATTCTCTGTCTGTTTGAGTATGTCACAGTTTTCTTGTACCAGAACGCAGAGCCACTTCTCCTTGTCCTGCAGGAGGCGATGCAACTCTCCTTCCTGTAATGTGAGGAGGGCCTGTTTGATCACATCAGTGTCTGTACCAGGCACAGGCACAAGCGAATACAAAGGCACAGACAAAGGCAACGGCAATGGCAACGGCAACGGCAACGGCACAGATGCAGACGTAGCTGTCTCTGTCGCTATCTGTGTCGCTATCTCTGGTGTAGACTGGTCTGGAGCTGCCTGTGTTCCAGTGGACTGAGAAGTCAATGCAGCTTCCCCTGGAGATCCTGCCTCCCTCCTCGGGACAGCCTGGTCTTGAACTGTCTCTGCAGGCTCTTGTCTCAGGACTGTCTGGTCTTCAGTCGTCTCTGCCAAGTGTGTTACAGTTGACAGATGAGGCTGCACACCTTCCTCCGTTTCCAGAGACGATGTAGATGGAGTCAAAGACTCAACCTTCCCCTTTGTTTTCTCTGCAGACTGGTCTTTGGTTCTCACTTTAGATCTTCTAAACATGAAGTTGACCAAAAAGTTTGAAGACTTTTTGGGTTTAGTCTTCTGTCCCTCACTTTTGTCATGTTTTAATATTGCACTCAGAGGTGGAAGGATATCCTTGCCTTCGAGCACCATGCAGGGTTTACCCTCTTCAGGAAGATTTGTTGTCTCAGAATCATTGAGAGTTGTTGTCTCCAACTCATTGAGAGTTGTTGTCTCCATATCGTTGAGAGTTGTTGTCTCCATATTGTTGAGAATTGTTGTCTCCATATCCTTGAGAGTTGTTGTCTCCATATCCTTGAGAGTTGTTGTCTCCATATCCTTGAGAGTTGTTGTCTCCATATTGTTGAGAATTGTTGTCTCCATATCCTTGAGAGTTGTTGTCTCCATATCCTTGAGAGTTGTTGTCTCTGAATCGTTGAGAGTTGTTGTCTCCATATTGTTGAAAGTTGATGTCTCTGAATCGTTGAGAGTTGTTGTCTCAGAATCGCTGAGAGTTGTTGTCTCTGAATCGTTGAGAGTTGTTGTCTCTGAATCGTTGAGAGTTGTTGTCTCAGAATCGCTGAGAGTTGTTGTCTCCATATTGTTAAGAGTTGTTGTCTCCATATCCTTGAGAGTTGTTGTCTCCATATCCTTGAGAGTTGTTGTCTCTGAATCGTTGAGAGTTGTTGTCTCAGAATCGCTGAGAGTTGTTGTCTCTGAATCATTGAGAGTTGTTGTCTCAGAATCGCTGAGAGTTGTTGTCTCCATATTGTTAAGAGTTGTTGTCTCACAAACATTAAGAATTGTTCTCTCTGAATCATTGAGAGTTGCTACATCTCCTGCCTGGAGGTTTTGCTTGCTCCCGGTATGCTTGAAGTATGTGAAGCCCTTCCACCAAGAATTTCCCTTTGGCTTCACTTTGCTTCTGTCCAGGTCCAGATTTCTCTTCTCACCTGTTCTCTCGAGGTCCAGATTTCTATTCTCAATTGTTCTGTCCATGTCCAGATTTCTCTTCTCACCTGTTGTTTCCAGGTCCAGATTTCTCTTCTCACCTGTTCTCTCGAGGTCCAGATTTCTCTTCTCACCTGTTCTTTCCAGGTCCAGATTTCTATTCTCAATTGTTCTGTCCATGTCCAGATTTCTCTTCTCACCTGTTGTTTCCAGGTCCAGATTTCTCTTCTCACCTGTTCTCTCGAGGTCCAGATTTCTCTTCTCACCTGTTCTCTCGAGGTCCAGATTTCTATTCTCAATTGTTCTGTCCATGTCCAGATTTCTCTTCTCACCTGTTGTTTCCAGGTCCAGATTTCTCTTCTCACCTGTTCTCTCGAGGTCCAGATTTCTCTTCTCACCTGTTCTTTCCAGGTCCAGATTTCTCTTCTCACCTGTTCTCTCGAAGTCCAGATTTCTCTTCTCACCTGTTCTCCCGAGGTCCAGATTTCTCTTCTCAACGGTTCTGTCCATGTCCAGATTTCTCTTCTCACCTGTTCTTTCCAGGTCCAGATTTCTCTTCTCACCTGTTCTCTCGAAGTCCAGATTTCTCTTCTCACCTCTTCTGTCGAGGTCCAGATTTCTCTTCTTAACGGTTCTGTCCAGGTCCAGATTTCTCTTCTCACCTGTTCTGTCCAGGTCCAGATTTCTCTTCTCGCCTGCTCTGTCAATGTCTGTTTCTGTTAGAGATTTCTTCCTGTTAAAAGGGAGTTTTTTCTCCTCCACAGTCTCAGAGCTGCTCATTGTGGGAACTTTTGGGTTATCTGTGTAATATCGTGGGGCCTCAGCCTCACTGTGTAAAGTGCCTTGAGATGATGTGTGTTGTGATTTGGCGCTATACAAATAAAATTGAATTGGATTGAATTGAATTGAACCTGCTCTGTCCAAGTCCAGATTTACCTTCTCATCTGTTGTTGTGTTCATGTCCACATTTCCCTTCTCATCTGTTCTGTCCATATCCAGATTTCCCTTCTCATCTGTTGTTGTGTTCATATCCACATTTCTCTTCTCAACTGTTGTTGTGTTCATGTCCAGATTTCTCTTCTCAACTGTTGTTGTGTTCATGTCCAGATTTCTCTTCTCAACTGTTGTTGTGTTCATGTCCAGATTTCTCTTCTCAACTGTTGTTGTGTTCATGTCCAGATTTCTCTTCTCAACTGTTGTTGTGTTCATGTCCAGATTTCTCCCGCCACCTGTTCTGTCTGGTTCTGAAAGAGATTTCTTCCTGTTAAAAGGGAGTTTTTTCTCCTCCACAGTCTCAGAGCTGCTCATTGTGGGAACTTTTGGGTTATCTGTGTAATATCGTGGGGCCTCGACCTCACTGTGTAAAGTGCCTTGAGATGATGTGTGTTGTGATTTGGCGCTATACAAATAAAATTGGATTGAATTGAATTGAATTGAACCTGCTCTGTCCAAGTCCAGATTTACCTTCTCATCTGTTATTGTGTTCATGTCCACATTTCTCTTCTCATCTGTTCTGTCCATGTCCAGATTTCTCTTCTCATCTGTTCTGTTCCTGTCCAGATTTCTCTTCTCATCTCTTCTGTCCATATCCAGATTTCTCTTCTCATCTGTTCTGTTCATGTCCAGATTTCTCTTCTCATCTGTTCTCTCCATGTCCAGATTTCCCTTCTCAACTGTTGTTGTTTTCATGTCCACATTTCTCTTCTCATCTGTTCTGTCCATATCCAGATTTCTCTTCTCATCTGTTCTGTCCATGTCCAGATTTCCCTTCTCATCTGTTCTGTCCCTGTCCAGATTTCCCTTCTCAACTATTATTGTGTTCATGTCCAGATTTCTCTTCTCATCTGTTCTGTCCATGTCCAGATTTCTCTTCTCATCTGTTCTGTCCATGTCCAGATTTCTCCCGCCACCTGTTCTGTCTGGTTCTGTAAGAGATTTCTTCCTGTTAAAAAGGATTTTTTTCTCTTTCACAGTCTCAGAGCTGCTCATTGTGGGAACTTTTGGGTTATCTGTGTAATATCGTGGGGCCTCGACCTCACTGTGTAAAGTACCTTGAGATGTTGTTTGTTGTGATTTGGCGCTATACAAATAAAATTGGATTGAATTGAATTGAACCTGCTCTGTCCAAGTCCAGATTCCTCTACTTCAGTGTTCTTGCTAAAATATCTTGTGCAAAATATTAAACGTCAGTGTGACTTGTTGTAGACCTTTACATCAAAGTTTCATGAAAGGAATGATCACTGAGCAAAGTCACAGGGAATGATGTCATCACACTTCAAAGCCACGGGGAATGATGTCATCACACTTCAAAGCCACGGGGGATGATGTCATCACACTTCAAAGCGACGGGGGATGATGTCATCACACATACAGGTATTCTACTGTATTTTGACCCCCTTTTTAACTAATAGAGTTTTTCATACCGTCTCTTTGCAACATACAGCGAACTGCACAAGGGGAATGTTTGGCTCAGTATTCCACCTGGTATAAAACAAATTAAAGACTTCATCAACACCAAGATATGGACCAGATTTGATCCACATAAGATTCTTTAATGTAGAAAACAATGTGAAATATTTGTCTCTTACAACAGTAGACTAAAATTGTTGAGTGACCTGCTTCCAGAGCAGGTTCACTTCCACACACCAATGGTTTTTTTGTTTTTTTATTCAGTCACAATCATAAAAACAATCATTTTAAACATATCACAATGTGAACTCAAACAGCAAATAGTGACTGAACAGGCTTAGGCTGAAGCAAAAGCTTATATGTGCCTATCCTACTTTCTTGTCCATTTAATCTAACCACCTCAAAGAAAAAGAAAATAAAGAAACCAAAATATAAGTATAGAAACAAGGAAATAAATTATTCACATTTATAACCCTCAAAAATAGCATTACAAACCATTTTCTTGAAAACAAAAAGAGTTGCACATTTTTATATTTAAATTGGCATTGTTCCATACTTTAACCCCCACAAAAGAAATACATATCCTTTTAATCTCTTTGTTTGCTTTTTGAAAAGTAAATTTAAAAATACCTCTGAAATCTTACTTACTTTCCCATATTGAACCAAACTTTTGGACACAGTCTGGAAAGTTCCACAAAGTAAGATATAAGGAAGAAAGAGTGAACAATAAATAATATGCAAAGCTTTAAAATTCAATACTTCCCTAGATTAATACAGGATTGCTATTGTCTTTGATAGTTTTCCTTTCATATAGTCTGTATGTCTGTAAGAAACACAAACGTCTGAGTCGTGATAGTTAGTGTCAGAAACTACGTGGAGATATAGATACATATTCAAAATCAATTCTTCTAACATCATTTAGCCAATAGACAGACGGACAGAGATAGATAAATGTACTTTATTAATTTCAAAACTCCAGTGTCACAGCAGCAGGTATCAAGCTCACCTTACAAATATATAAAAGATAAGTATATAAGTAAAGTATATATAAGAAATCTAGTGTTATATATTTAATATTCTTTACTACATAGAATAAAGTGTTGGTGTATATAGTTAATTTTCTTTCCGTAGTGTGCTGTGAATTGAATATATACTACACTGAGACTAAATGTAGCATTTGTATTTCCTACTTTAATTATATATATATTTATATTATATTTCATATGACACATTTTGCTTGTTGAATTGTCCGGTCACGTGTTGTTGTCTGTCCTCAGACCCCTCGGAATGAAAACAGAGACAATGTTCGTTTCAGGACGGACACACACCTGTGTGCGCGCGCGTGTGCGTGCGTTTGTGTGTGTGTGCGCGCGCACTCAGTTACACAACCGCTCTCGGTCTCGAGCCCTGCCTGCCTGGTGGCTCCCGCCCACCGCTGCGCTCCGCTGCTGGGCGGACTGGGGCAGATCCGAGCGGACCAGTTCCGCGTTCTCTGCTCATCCGCCGCACGGAGCCGGAGCGAGCGAGCGAGCGGCGGCGGCAGCGCGAGGACCCGGCGGCGTCATGGTGGACGAGGCGCAGCGGGACTGAGGCCGGAGGTGAGCGGCGAGTCGGCGCTCGTCATTACTGTCTGCGTGGATTCATCGGCGACGTGTGCGTCACGTTGCAGCCAAACTTTGACGCCGCTGCCTGGACCTCCCCCCCCCCCTCTCCTCCCCCCTCTCCCCCTCTCTCTCCTGAAAGTGCGTCGCCGTGCACGTTGACGTGCGGGATTTTCACGGTAGGTTCACGCAACACGGTGAAACGAGCCGCGCGCGCCGCGTTTCTCCAGAGGCCGTGACGTCACCGCTGTGCAACTTTTACCGTCGCTGCGTGCTGCGCGTGCGCGGGTCTGTCTATGTGAGGACACATGTTGTACACGGGGACGAGCAGGGGGCGTGCGCGTACGCTCTTCGCGCGCACAAACACACACACACACACACACACACACATCAGTGCGTGCGTCCTCCATTGATGTTGTTTCGACACCGGTGACGTAGACCGTGACGCGTCCCAACGATGAGATAAGCAGATCTGCTGTGTGTGTGTGTGTGTGTGTGTGTGTGAGCGCGCGTGCGCGGGGATTTCTTAGTTGCGCACTTGATATTTTTCTAGAAAACGCCCCCTCACACACACACACACACACAAACACACAACACACACACGCAGACAACACACACACACATACACATACACACAACACACACACACACATACACACACACACACAACATACACACACACACACACACACATACACACACACAAAACACAAGCGTTTCCTGTATTTGAGTGTGTGCAGTGAACGAGCGTTTCACACCGGCAGTTTGCGTGAAGAAAGTGTTGAACACTATAATGAAACTGACTCATCACTCCCAGTGATGTACGTCGATCTGGACTCCATCGTTTAGAAAAGAAAACATCGATTTTTTAAAAAAACTCAGAACTGTGACAGAGTGACGCCTCGTTCCTCCCGTCGCAGGCGGCGGCGTCTGTGGAGACGGCAGTCTCTAAAAAGTGCGTCCAACAGGGACTCTGTTATTTTCTACCTGGACACAATGACAACGTAGACACGAGCGGTGGAAATGACCTCTGTCTGTCAGGGGTCAGGGTCTCAGTGAGGAGGTGGGACGTCCACATTGAACGTTCCATCTGGACACATTCTTCTGGGCGCGTCCACCCGGGAGGAACTTCCAGGCCCTCCTGAACTCGCCGGAGGTCCCGGGAAGACGTTGCCGGGGTGAAAACCACCGCCACCCGACCCCGTTACCTCCTCACAGCTCACACTCATCCACCGTCCCGTCAACGTGAACGTCTTTTAAAACACAATATGAAACTTCACGTTCAGCCCAAAATCTACATTTGAAACAGGGGAACAAAAATCTAGATCTAATCCAGAATCAGATGCATGTTGAACTCTGACCTCTGTGTTTTTTTCATTCTCTCCAGGTGATTCCACGCTCTGACACGACGTGTCGGACGCTCTGCGGCGAGGCGACTGCGCCGTAGTCGCCGTCGGCGTCAGTTGACCAATCGAGCCTTCCTCCACTGAAAATGGTGCTTCGGCTGAGACGGGGGAGCGAGCGAGACGTTTCACTCCGTCGGATTTCTGGGAGTTTGAGCACCGTGTTCGGCGGAAGCGTTCGTTGGGACTGACGTGGCTCGGCGAAGACGGAGTAGCGTTGGGGGAATGTTTCCCGAAGAGACACTGATCACAGATTAGACGTTGGGAACAAGGATGGAGCAGGATTTCACACAGGAGCAACAATAATCTCTCACGGAAACTGTGAACGGTGAAGAGACGAGACGCCGGACTCGACGTTTAGCCGGCGTCCGTTTCAAACTCTTCACGCGCACTTGGACTTGAAACTAGAATCTCAGCGTCGCACCCGCGTGCGAACGTAAACGTCGACTTGTGTTGTCGTCCGTGATTTCAACATGGCCGCCGCGGCGAGGAAGCACCTGGTGAGAGACTTTAACCATTTCATCACCTGTTACCTGTGTCGAGGTTACCTGATCAAACCCACCACGGTCACCGAGTGCCTGCACACCTGTGAGTCGCACACACACACACACACACACACACACACACACACACACACACACACACACACACACACACACACGGGCAGATTTCTTTGTTACTGAAGGTCATTACAAATGTCGGGAGATTATTAGGTGGGTTTGTTGCATAGATTGTATACAAAGCAGCTGGCGACTGTATATAAAGACGATCAGTGACTGTATATAAAGACGATCAGTGACTGTATATAAAGACAATCACTGACTGTATATAAAGACGATCACTGACTGTATATAAAGACGATCAGTGACTGTATATAAAGACGATCAGCGACTGTATATAAAGACAATCAGTGACTGTATATAAAGACGATCAGCGACTGTATATAAAAATGCTAACCTGTTAGCATGTTAACGGTTCTGTGAGGACTGAAACTGTGTGGGCGAAGTTTCCTCTGGAGAAACTCTCAGTCCGTCTGTTGTTCCCTCCTCAGTCTGTAAGAGCTGCATCGTGCAGCACTTTGAGGAGAGTAATGATTGTCCTGAGTGCGGCATCCAGGTCCACGAGACCAACCCGCTGGAGATGCTCAGGTGGGACCCGCCTCCTCTTCCTCCTCCTCCTGTTCTTCTCCATCTTCACTTTCTTCAGTTTCCCTGCCTCCTTCTGTCAGTCTCTCTTCATCTTTTCAGAAGCTCTGTTGATAAGTCGAGGAAAAATTCACCTCCATCGTATGAGTCTCACCCTTCTGGTATTTCATCACCTCATCTTCTTTGACGCTGTTTTGTTTAAAGCATCATCACCTTCAGCTTCACACTCTCTTCTCTCATTCTACCAATTTTCTTTTGGTCGTATCATGTATTCCTCTGCTCTACCTTCGCCTCCTCCTCACCTCCTCCTCTCTTCCTCTTCCTCGCAGGTTGGACAACACCCTGGAGGAGATCATTTTCAAACTGGTGCCGGGACTCAGAGAAAGTGAGTTCTTCAGATTCCATCAGTCTCTGCTCAGTTCTGCAATCGCTGGTAAATGACGTGGCTGTCGATCAGAGCTGGATCAATCTGGATCAATCTGGATCAATCTGGATCTTTAGGGAGCCGATGCTGATATATATCCGCTGATTTATAAATACTTTTTTAAGAAATTGAAGGATTCCCGAGATGTCGTTATCAAACCCTTATAACAAATAAAATGTCATACACACACTCCCCATAAACTTTATTATAAATAACTATGAATTAAAACACAAATACAACCAAATATATAGAACTTGAAGTGAGAAAATACACTTTTTTAATGTATAATATAAACACGAATACAAAACTTTTCTACATTGTTCTTCCATTTACAGTCAAATAGGCCGTACAGCGCCGTGTGTGTTGGAGCGTGGATACAGTGTGATTGACAGCAGGTACCGTCCAATCGGTGCATGCGTGCATGAGTAGGTGTCAGGCCACACCCCCAATTCTACGTCCGGTTTATAAAAAAAAACACATGATGGCCACAGGAAATGACACGTGTTGAACTTTAGTGTTTCATTATTCTCGCAGGTTGAAATGATCAGATTGTGAAACATCGAAGATGAATTATTGTAAAGTGAAAGAGTTTTAAAGATAATAATGGATCAGAATCTGACACGTGACTGACTCGGCTGCTGAGCTGCAGTTTAGCCGGAATTCATCCTTCAGCGTCACATTATTTCTCCGAGCCACAGACGCTCCGGAGTTTAAAACGAGACGGAGACGAACAACCTGTTCTCAACGCGTCGACTAGAAGCTGTGACGGCACTTTAACTTTTACGGCTTCATGACGGAGACGGAAACAAACGTCATATATTTCAGAACTTGAAGTCTTAATAAAGAGAACGTGTGTTCATAATTAAACTCCCGTCTTCATGGAGTTGCATGTTGTCTGAAAGCTTTCGTCCTTATGTTCATGTGGAGCAGAAGAGGAGCAGCGGGAGCTGGAGTTCTGGAGGCGGAACCAGCCCAGAGGACACGGACAAGGTTCGTATATCCCCGACTTGCTCGTCTCCAAGTTAAACACCTTTCAACTCGCACACGTTTTTTTTCGTCTTGTTCGCGTGATTCAGCGGCAGCTCTGATCCTTGTGAACGTTTTTTCAGCAGAAGCCCTGAGGTGTCAGAGGTTCGGGCTGCCTAATGTCGGAGGCGACGGCGGTGGCGGTGGTGATGCCGGTGGCGACGACGGTGACGGCGACGGCGGCGACGATGGCGACGACTACCACAGGAGCGATCCTCAGATCGCCATCTGCCTGGACTGCCTGCGCAACACGGGCCAGTCGGGGGAGAGCACCGTCACGGTGACTTGTTTTAACCACGTCCGAAGCCTGTGTTCTGTGTACTGACCAGCAGAGGGCGACTCTACGAGAAAGTGACTCGAATGAGGAGTTTATGGTTCAACCTCTAGATTCAAGTCTTCTTCAACACATGATGTTCATTTTGTACATTATGGTCCGTTAACAGTCACATAAACCATAAAGCACTGTGACGGGGGCGTGGTTACAGTGTGATTGACAGCTAGCACCATCCAGTCAGTGCAGGTGTAGGTGACCGAGCTCTCAGTCGGGCCACGCCCCCTGCTCCTCCCAATATGGTTACTTCTGGCTTGAGGAAAACAAGATGGCGCTGAACAAAATGGAGGCTTCAAAATGTGTCAGATTCTTTGTAGCGGTGCGTTCACACCGGACGCAAATTATTTCATCAGAGATTCAAAAAGGGTCAACCCAGAGACGCGAACCACGTGAAGACACAAAATTGTCATCTAGTCGCTTCAGTCACTCAATTTGAAACATTTGAACTCGAGTAAAAAATATTCCTGTGACGCGTTGACGCCGGTTGTCTGCGTCTTGACTGTTCGGAGGAGGTTTGTGGGGGAAAGTCAAATGAAGAACGGGCAAATATATTCGCGCCATTTGTGAAAATTTGCGCACAAATGCTGCAGCGACCCCGACTCGGAAAAATATACATGATCCGAATCTCTCTAAATCCGGTTCAATCTCTCGTCCCGATCAGGACTTGATGAAGAGGTTCATCCGCTGCTCCAGCCGCGTCACCGTGGGAACAATCAAGAAGTTCCTCAGTCTAAAGCTGAAGCTGCCGAGCTCGTATGAGGTAAGAAACACATTCACGTGACTTTCTCTTTCAAAGGTCAAACGAAAAAAGCAACCACCAGAACATTTAGCATCAGTGGAGAGGACGAGCAGCTGCCGCAGACTGAAGTGAAACTGGGGAAACTTCCTCCCCCTCGTCGCCACACTGAGCTTCCTCTCCCTCGTGTTGTGCTTCAGACATTTCGGTTCTTTCCAACGTTTATTCCTCTTGTTCTCTCTCTCTCTCCAGCTGGACGTGCTGTGCAACGGAGAGATCATGGGCCGCGATCACACTCTGGAGTTCATCTACATGACCCGCTGGAGGCTTCACGGGGAGAACGTAAGGCCGTCGCCCCTTCACTTCCTGTCTGTGTGTCGGCGTCTGCATGCTAATGTGCGGAGGCATCGGCTACAGGAAGTACATTTTGTCTGTGTTTTACAGTATGTGTGTGTGTGACTCATCTGCCCCACAGAGACGGAAAAATACTCCTGTGCACAAGGTTAAACCCTTCGTCTGCTCTCGGCAGCCATCTTGGCAACGATGTATTGAATCATCGATAAAATCTGATTCAAAAGAAACATTAAAAACAAAGGTTAAGAGCTCTTTTTGAAAGGTCTGACTTGTTTCGGTGCAACAATCCCATTGGTTTGATGTGTTTCCTGTAAAGCAGATGATTGGCGGGTTGGGCAGGGGGGGAGGGATCTCTGTCGAACGGCCGCCATCTTTGGCGTCGTGGTCCTTTTCTGTGTGCACGACAAAACGCCTCAAACTTTGTTTCCTTTTTTTCTTCTTCTGTCGCTCCCTCAGACGTATCCCATGGTCCTCGAGTATCGGCCGCGCATCGACTTCGGCTGAACTGCGGCTGCAAGACGACAAACGAGCGAACACACACACACACACACACACACACACACACACACACAAGATGCCCGCAATGTGCAGAGAAAGATTCAGATGTATTTTTGTACAGACGACGATGATGATGATGATGATGAAGCAGATCAGACGTTGTTATGGTCAACAGAGGTTTTATGCTACATAGAATAATATATGCTATAATATATGATATTTTTAAATGTTTAAATGTCCCTGTGCCTACGAACCTGTTGAGATTGAAAAATGAAGTTTGACCATATCTTCACTTTGCCTGTTTAAACTCTTGACTGTAGATTAAACGTTGATTTTCTACTGTTTGCGCGCGTTTTGGTATTTTGTCGCATGAACGTGGATCTGAACGTTGTTTTTTTTACTCTGACACACTGGATCAATACTTTACCAAGACAAATATTATTGATGAAGCTAAAACAAACACCTCTAACTTCAGAAAAGTGCATAAATGATGCGTGAACATGACGAATGGCATCGTTGAGTATTTTAGCAAACGTGCTCGAAGATGAATTATCATAAATCCATATAAGGCTGTGCTTCCTGTCCCATATGTCAGCGAGCTTTCATTCATGAAAACAATCAAAGAGTGAGAGAAGAAGTTTACGAGTTTGGAGAAAGGGAAGTTTGTCATTTTTAATAAATTAAATAAATTATAGAATGAATTTGTTGGTTTTTTAAAAAGATATGTTTTTGATATTCAAGTGACCGAAGCCTAACGATGGTGATTAATCAATCAATCACGAATCATGATGTTTTTACGGAGCCTTGAACGTCTAAGTCAGTTTTTACTGTTCCTACTTTAGGAACCTACCAGGCCGACTGTTGCACGGTAAATATCATAAACAATATCCTGCCTGTAATATCCATAAATCTGACCTCAGCAGAAAGTATGTATGACTGCTGCAGCTTCGTGGCGCCGTGCCACCACATCATGTCACGGGGTCAGGGGTCGAGCCGGGTCAAACAGCAGATGTGACGGAGGAGGCCCGACGCCCTGACTGACAGCTCGGCCCTGCTGCCAGCGTCTGTGTCCAAGCCACACCCACTTTTGAGATGGTGAGACGCGTCACGTAGAACTGCAGCTGATCGTCCTGCGGCGTGGAACATGGCGCCCGGGCGGCTGTGACGGACAGCTGATGTCATCGCCGCGGTCGTAAATCCAAGATCTGTATCTACGTTTATTTCAGGTTGGCAGGAGGCTGATGTCACATGATGTTATTTATAAGATGAACATGCAAGTTATTTTCATAACTGTGTGTGCGCGCGCATGTGGTATGTATGATATGTATGATGTGTTTGATCATGTGTATTAACAGACGTGTGTAATAGCATCTGCATGACTTTACATTCCCCCAGACTATGTGTGACTTTATCTGTGAGATATGATATATATGTGTGTGTGTGTGTGTTTGTGATATTTACAGCAGCGACTCCACCTGCAGATGTCGTCGCCTCCTCCGTGGTCACATGTCGTCGCTCTCTGCCCTTTGAAGGCAAATCTCAGGAACCAGTGGATCACATCTTG
>NC_061524.1:2195000-2205000 GCF_022379125.1 Scophthalmus maximus | reverse complement strand
ATTCTTTTCTGGATTTTTGATTTTCTCTCTAAAGAAACGTTTACAAAATAATAATTTTCGTCAAGAAAATATTAACAACTGTCCTGCTACAAGATTAAAGGTCAAAAAATTCTGACATTTTCTAACTTTTAAATAACATTTCCCATGGTAAATTATAAAAACGTATAATTTTGACACGGTCAGAGTTTGAGATTTTAAATAAGACGTTTCATATATACACACATACACATATATATATATATATATATATGTATATAACTACAATTTTTTGGGGACATTTTAGATTACAGCATAAATTTGTATTTTACAATTTTTATAAATTCTGCAATTCTTTGCTTCGATTGTGCATCTGTGGGCTTCCATACATCTTTCTAAGTTTTATTCTGGCGCAACATGTGAATGTTGTTTGTTTGATTTCTTCAGTTCATTGAAGTTGTGTTTTTAAATGGTTTCTTTCTTTCTTTCTTTTATTATGAATCCAAAGCTCATTTCCTATCTCCCCCCACCCTCCTCTCTCTCTCTCTCTCTCTCTCTCTCTCTTTTTCACTCTCTCTCCCTCTCTCTCTCTCTCTCTCTCCCCCCCCCCACCCTCCTCTGTCTCTCTCTCTCTTTTTCACTCTCCCCCCTCTCTCCCTCTCTCTCTCTCTCTCTCACCCCCCCCCCCCCCCCCCCCCCCCCCCCCTCTCTCCCTGTGTGTGTGTGTGTGTGTGATGGAGAGCCCTCCTCTTCTCTCCAGGCGCCTCCTCCTCCTCCTCCAACATGGCGCCGGACCGCCTCGGTGCTGCTGCCTCCCCGACAGACGACGCAGCTCGGGACGGAGCGAGGAGACGAGGACGAGGGTAGAAACTGTCCCTCCGCGTCAAAAAATCCCCCTCTTTTCTTTTCCCCTCTTTTGTCACCCAACACGACCTTCGCGCTCCGCCGCGCGTCCTGCGGACACTTTTACGCGCAGCCTCTTGGAGACGTCCACGCGTCCGCGCGCCACGGGAGGAGCCCACCTGTCCGACGGAGGTAGACCTCGCTCCGGGTTCCTCGAGGATGTGAATGTGCCTGATCCCCACGGAGCAGACGGGGTCTCTCGGGGGTCTCTCGGGAGTCTCTCGGGGGTCTCGGGGTCCGCGCTGGAGCCGCTGAAGACATGTGCAGCCCCGTGAGGAGCAGAGACTCGGCGGCCGCGGAGGACTGAAGCTTTTTTCCCCCAGGTCGGACAAAACAAGTTTTTTTCCCCCCTCTCGACAGGATGGATGGAGAGAACTCTGCGCTGGCGGGACTGGACCGGGAGCGAGAGAAGCTCCCTCCGATCTACACCGGCTCCGCTCCAGCTGTAAGAGAAATCCACTGATACATATTTAATAATGCGTCGTTCACATAAACTGCAGGATTTTGTTCATTAACAGTGTTAGAAAACACACACAATGCAACACATCACGCGTCGAACGTTTTTCATGAGCACACACACACACACACACACACACACACACACAACAAAGTGAAAACAACATCAACATGATATTGACCATTTTAGAATAAATAGAATAAAAAAATATGATTACAAATATTCGAGGGAAAAAAGTAATACAGTCAACACTAGACCAGCAACAGTGTGAGATTAATACATAGAATATAGAAAAGAATTGTAGAAAGTCAGTTTGTTCATTTTTCCCTTTTTGGTCTCAAACGTTTTCAGCGTCTGAAGTAGATCTGCAACGATCCATTTTCATAACCTGTCGATTTTCTTCTCGATTAATCGTTTAGCTGCGAGGTCCATAAAATGGTGAAAAATGTTGATTGTGTTTCCCGAGATGATGTTTTTGTTTTGTCCACACGCCAAAGATGTTCAGTTCACTGTCACAGAGGAGCAAAGAAACCAAAGAGATATTCACACGTAAGAAGCTGAAATCAGAGGATTTTGATGTTTTTTCTTTCATAAAAACTACTTGAACCGATTCATGGATTTTTGAAATAGTTGCCTATTAATCTAGTAGTCGATTACGTACCGATCAACTGTCGCAGCTCACAAACCGGAGACAGACGGACCTGCATAAGAGGAAAAGACAATGTAGCGTCTCTATTATCTTCAAGTAGAGGCCGACACAAAAGAACCCGAGCGCTTCGATCCCGAATCAAATCTGCTCATCGGTCTTTAACTTGACGTCCAGTAAAGTGAAATGAAGAGTTGCCGTTTTCCCGCATGCTGGCTCCTGTCGGACACCATCACGACCCCTGACCTCTGACCTCCAGCAGCGGCCGCTGACGTGGTCCTGCTTCGGGCCGGCCGGGTGTGTTTCCCGGTGTCGCTTCGGAGCCGGCGGGTCGGCCGGTTGATGTCATCGCCTCCTCGTTGTGTCAGGGAGCAGGAATGTGCAGATCAGATGGTTTCTGACCAATAAACAGTCTGTCGTCCGCTCCGACCGACTCTGGTCGTGTCTGGAAAAGCCATAAAAAGAGAGAGGCTGCTGACGCCCGGGGGAAGAGGCTCCCCGGCCCCCGGCCCCCGGCCCCCGGAGCTCCGGCAGGTCCCAGGATAAACTCCGGCTTAAAGGTCGGAGGAAACGGTGTCGAGAGATTCTGCCAGTTTCACGTCACAGAGGAAAAAAGACTGGTGAAAAAAGGGGGACGTTTTTTTTGTTTTTCAAATTCAACCACAGCTGCTGTTTCCCCCCCAAATAATCTCATCTCGGCAAATTTTTGATTTTGATAATTCTGATAATTCATGAAGTTCAGTAATATCTCAACCGCGTCTGGTTCCAGATCCCCGCGATATTAAAAAACCTCTTTGAGCTCTGATGTCACCGCCGGCTGCAGAGGAGACAATCTACTTCCTGTTTGCACCTGGGTGGTCATGTGACACGTGTGTTGGTGTGGACTGAGATCGATTTAGTTCTGAATGGAACGGGTAGATTCTCTGATTTGCTCGCCGGCACTTCTCGGTGTTTTTCCTCTCATCGCACTTTCACAGCGTCAGAGCCAAGCGATATTATCAGTCGCCAGGCTCGCCTCGCACTCGGTTGCGGACGACGAGCCAACATCAGCTCAGACTCTTGTGGGCCCACGGCTGGCGGCGGCGCCGCCCGCTCGCTCGCCCCGAATCCGCCCAACGGCGAGTCGAGGCCGGAGGCCACACACACGGCCGAGAGTCGGCTCACAACCCGGGGCCGCCGGTGCCGGACGCTCGGCCCGGCTGGACGAGAGGCGACAACCCTGGGTTTAAATGAACTCCTGCTCTTCGGCCGCAGGTCCGTCTGTCCCACGGCTCATCCGCAGAGATTCAGGCAGACGGTAAAAGTCACTCCCAGAAGAAAGAGTGCACTTCTGTCACCGGGGCGAGATCAGAGGTGGAGCAGGCGAGGCGGAGCTCGGCGAGGAGAAAGTCACACGTTGGCGTGGTTTCTCTCTCCGGATGACATCACTCCACTCTCAGACTAAGCGCGGCCGAGTTGTGTCGGACTGAAGCGGCGTCCCGGGACGCTGCCCAAACTGTTAACGGTCGTCAGATGTGACCCAGGGCGGAGTCGACGCTTCGTCGCTCGATAATGACAGAGAGAGAGGCGAGACGCGGCGTGGCTGTAATCACAACAAGGAACGGAGCTGGGTAACCAGCCGCAGACGAAGAGCGCGTGAAGACGAAGGTGTCGGCGGCCATGTTGTCGGCCGCGGTGACGCAGAACGAGGCGGTTACCCAGCTCCGCCAAAAACACGAATCCAAAGCAACGAACCGGATGATTTCTACCTGCTGCGGGTTCAGCCCACAGTTTGTTCCCCCGAGTGGCCGGAGCTAAGAACTGCACGTGGGGGTCGTTACGCCATGTGTGTGTGTGTGTGTGTGTGTGTGTGTGTGTGTGTGTGTGTGTGCGTGTGTCGATGCCAATGTGCAGATTTTTTCTCAGACTCTTATTTCTTTAGAATCTGATTCATTTTGAACGGCAGATTAACCGTCCTCCTGTTCTTTCTGTTCTGCAGTCCCTCAAGTGTGTGTGTGTGTGTGTGTGTGTGTGTGTGTGTGTGTGTGTGTGTGTGTGTGTGTGTGTGTGTGTGTGTGTGTGCGCGCGTGCGCGTGGTGCTGTCAGGAGCGGCTGCTGTGCATCTGTTGATGTCTCCTCTTCTTTTTTTTCTTCCCCCACATCCTGTCCTCGTGTCTCATATCCTCCTCCGTCGTCCTTCTATTCCTCCTCCTCTTCTTCTCTTCTCCATCCTTCCCTTTCTCCTCCCGTTCCTTCTCTTTAGTTCACCTCCCTAATCTTATTCCCTAACCTCGCGGCCTCGTCTTCCTCTCACCTCCACCCTTCTTCCTTCTTGTAGTTCCCTCCCTTCTCCTCCTCACTCTCCCTCTGTTTGAGGGAGAGCGATGACTGAAGCCGCTCGGCAGGTGACCGCAGGTGACGGGCGTCGGGGGGCGTTCAGTTAATCTGGTTGAGGTTGTGATGTCGCGGTCCGCTCGCGGCTAAAAGCTCTCGAGTGGTTCTGGTGAGGAAACTCAGTGAAGGAGTCCCGTGTGGTGAATTTCTCCAAAGTTAGCTAGTCTTCGCTAAACTCATCACTTGTTGCTATGGTTACGCGGGGCTGCGTTTTCGAGCCTCTGGATCAGAGACTTGTGAAAACTTCCGGGTCGTGTTCTAGTTTGCAGACGATGACGCAGACGACGCCCCCACGTTCTACTCCCTGATTGGTTCTTATCAGTCACGACTCGACGGCCAGCGGGCGGGGCTTAGGACCTGTACCGCAGCCAGACACCAGGGGGCGGGGCTTAGGACCTGTACCGCAGCCAGACACCAGGGGGCGGGGCTTAGGACCTGTACTGCAGCCAGACACCAGGGGGCGGGGCTTATGACCTGTACTGCAGCCAGACACCAGGGGGCGGGGCTTATGACCTGTACCGCAGCCAGACACTAGGGGGCGATCGTGACGATTTGGCCTCACTTTTGCAAAACTGTCATGTCGTCCATCACCATTCTATTCGTCATTGCTGTCGTCCTCTACGACAAAGAAGCCTCACCGGAAAAAACACGCAATGTACCAGAAAACGTTCTCTCGTCTGCGAGTCTCGCGGTGATGATGTCGTCCTCCTGTGCCAGGGTCTGGGCCGAGGAGCCAAGCAGCCGTTCCCGTCTCTCAACACCTTCATCTCCACACTGAGCCAGAGGAGGGACGCCGTGGGGCGGGGCCTGGTCGGCGGCGTGACGGGCACCCTGAGCGGCACGCTGGGGTTCAGACACGGTGAGTCCAAGTCGCTCTCTGCATTTCAATTGGATTTCATTTTCGACTTAAACTTGTGCGACCCGCCTCGTTCCTGCTCTTCCTCAGATCCTTTGATTTTTTTTTTTCCTCAACGATGAGGTCGCTTTTAAAAATCAGACTCAGCAGCTCCGAGTCCAGGAAAGGACCGTTTGAATGTCCCCGTCTTTTGTTCTCTCACTCGGAGACGCCGTCCGTCTCCGTCTCGTCCCGGGACGTGTTGATGTGTTACTTCCTCTGTTTACTGTTCGCTCGACGCACGTGTCCCGACTGTGTTTATGTTGAGCTCGTGTCTCCGGTGTGGAAGGTTCTCAGGAAGACGAGAAGAGAGAAGCTGTTCAAGTTTGATCTGGACATTCACGAGCTGCTCGAGAAGCTGATTCAGTTCGCACGGTTTCAAACTCTGTTCCTTTATTATTCTGCCAGTTCACCGCCACAGTTCAGGTAGATTTAAATTCAGATAATCTTCCTGCTCTGCGTCGTCCCTGACGTCGAGGACTGTCGACGGCGGCGGCGGTGGTGATGCCGTCGGGTGTTTTAGTGTGAAAGGCCACGCGGCTTCCTGTTCCCGAAGACGAGGTTATTTCTGTCGGCTGTGAGAGAAACGCAGACCCGGCAGCGGCGCTGCTCACCAGCCTGCTTTGTCACCACGGCTACCGATGCCAGAATAATTATGCAAACCTCCGGCCCAAATGAAAACCATATGAAAGTTAAAACACTCGACACACACACACACACACACACACACACACAGAAGATACTGCTGCATTCTTCAGGCCTGTTTCAGTGCAGCCTGCTGGATAATCAACACACTTTTCTATTTCACTTGTAAAGTATCACCGGAGCTTTGTTTCCTTTTTATCATTATTCTTTTTTTTGTTACCGTCGTCTCTCTTTGAGTTCCGTCCCAGAGTCAAGGAGACGCTGATATGGTCGTATGGAAAACGCCGACGTCAAAGTCGGCTCCAGACTTTATCGATCGGCAGCGGGAACAGTGACGCCGGTTGTTATGAAGTATGTTTCGTCTACTTTTGGTTTGTTTCTCCTTTAAAAGGAGTCAAACTTCTTCACTGCTCGAGGAGAATTTGGCGTTGAACCGAAAAAGCGTCCACGCTTTGACTGTTGCCGTGGAGACCGATGTTGAATGTTGTTGTTTTTTACAATTATTGTTATTATATATAGATTACCACATAATATCCCAAACAGCCGCCGGAGTAAGAAAAACGCAAATCCAACATCATTCCACGTGTATCAACATGAGTTTTTCAAGGTTGCGTCCCAGCTCTGACGCAACCTTGTTCCCAGCTCAGACACGACGACGGCAGCGAGATGTGGAATCCTCCAAATGTAGTTTTCAGCTTCGCCCAGCAGCGAATATGAAAACATCGGATGTGTGTGTGTGTGGATGAACAATAACATGAATTAATGTGCAGTTCTGCACAACGACACACTCGTCAGACGACGTCAAAGGAGGAGGAGGAGGAGGAGGAGGGGGAGAAGGAGGAGGAAGAGGAGGGGGAGGAGGAAGAGGAGGAGGAGGAGGAAGAGGAGGAAGAAGAGGAGGGGGAGAAGGAGGAGGAGGAGGAGGGGGAGGAGGAAGAGGAGGAGGAAGAGGAGGGGGAGGAGGAAGAGGAGGAGGAGGAGGAGGAGGAGGAGGAAGAAGAGGAGGGGGAGAAGGAGGAGGAGGAAGAGGAGGGGGAGGAGGAGGAAGAGGAGGAGGAGGAGGAAGAAGAGGAGGGGGAGGAAGAGGAGGAAGAGGAAGAGGAAGAGGAAGAGGAGGAGGAAGAGGAAGAGGAGGAAGAGGAAGAGGAGGAGGAAGAGGAGGAGGAAGAGGAGGAGGAGGAAGAGGAAGAGGAGGAGGAGGAGCAGGAAGAGGAGGGGGGAGGAGGAGGAAGAGGAGGAGGAGGAAGAGGAGGAGGAGGAAGAGGAGGAGGAAGAGGAGGGGGAGGAAGAGGAGGAGGAGGAGGAAGAGGAGGGGGAGGAAGAAGAGGAGGAGGAGGAGGGGGAAGAGGAAGAGGAGGAGGAGGAAGAGGAGGGGGAGGAGGAGGGGGGCGTCGGCCCTCAGAGGTGTTGGAGGTGACTCTTCTGATTAGAAGGCTGTCATGACGACCGGGGCTTGTTGCTGTCAGGGCCCTAATTGGGTGACGCACGTGCTGACAAAGCGGAGGCTAATTAGGACGCAATTTGAATCCGGAGCAAGTTTTGCTGAGATGGAAAAACGAGCGGGAAGAGCGGCGTCTTCTCTTTCCTGCTTTGATCAGCTGTTCCTTTTCTGCCGCACTGTCATTTTTCTTTCACAGGCTTCTATTGACTACGCAGATAATTAAATCGACGAGCGGGCCCGTCGGGGCGTGTCGCAGATATCACTTCCTGTGTCCATGCGCATCATGCGTGCACTACACCATGTACATCTCATGTAAATGGGATCATGTTTGTCACGTTAGCCCGACTTCCTGTTGCCCTTTGATTGAGAGCAACTTCCTGTTTCATGGCGAAGGCACGAAGATCGCCTCTGACGAAAACTCCGGATTTCGATAACTTTTGGTCCCATAGGTCTCGAGATGACACACAGTTGCTCGTGTCTGTCGGAGGAGTTCGTTAAAGTATGATCTTTAAATGTGCACATTAAAAAAGCCTGAAGTTTAGAAATGTTAAATCACTACAGACACAGATTCAGCAAATAGACGATGATGCACAGAAAGTCATGCGTGGACCAATGAGGAGACGGCAGCGTTATTTAATGACGACCAATGACAAACATGTTGTGCTCGACAACAACGGGCCTGAATTAATTCACATTACCCTTTGTCAGTTCTCTGATTCTCCTGCAGCGCCACAGTCATTTTTATCCACGAGAAAATATCTCAAAAGGCAGATTTCTATAGAAAAATATTCAATATTGATAAATGGACAACGACGCGATCAGTTAAACAGTAACAAAACTAACATTGACCATTGAACCTTTGGTCCGCTCCGCTGATCAAAGACTTCGCCTGATCACAGATTCATTCATTCATCCGCCTCTGAATGTGTGTGAAGCTTTTAATCTTCCACTCGTACCAATCCGTCCACTCGAGCACCCACAATGCACCTGGGCCGGCCTGCTCCAGACAATGGTTACTGTGGCGACCGGGACAGTGGGAGGCTAATCAGAAACAGAACGGGTGGCGGGGGTGAAGACGAGTGGGAGGGTGTGTGTGTGTGTGTGTGTGTGTGTGTGTGTGTGTGTGTGTGTGTGTGTGTGTGTGTGTGTGTGTGTGTGTGTGTGTGTGTGTGTGTGTGTGTGTGTGTGTGTGTGTGTGTGTGGCCGCTGGGATTACACACTGATTGAGGCTAATTGCTAGTGTTTGTGTGTTTGTGTGTGTTTTGGTCTGTGTCTGGGTCTCAGAGTCTTATTTTTTAGATTGTACCAAAAGTACATCTACAGTGTGTGCGACTGGGAAAAGCTGCATTTTAACTTTAACGTGAATGTATTGACTGTCCTTCTCTTCCAGGGAGGGAGCTGCCTCCGATCTGTAGCGACGTCCGGCAGAAGCATCGTTTCTCCATCGACACTCTGCCCCCGGAGGTCAAAGCTCCGTTCCCCTGCGACCCCGTCATCCCCCTGCGCACCAAGACCACCAAGGAGTTTCAGTGAGGACCAAACGTTTAAACCTTCGTTTTTTTGGGGACTTTCTGTCTGACGAAAAGCTCCAAAGAAATGAAAATGAGCGGGGCCCCGGTTTGTGTTTCTGATCATCGCGCGTGTGTGTGTGTGTGCGTGTGTGTGTGTGCGTGTGCGTGTGTGCGTGCGTGCGTGTGTGCGTGCGTGCGTGTGTGTGTGTGTGTGCGTGTGTGTGCGTGTGTGCGTGCGTGCGTGCGTGTGCGTGTGCGTGTGTGCGTGTTGCCAGGGAGGACATGGAGCGCGCCGTCCAATCAGGCGACTGGAGGGAGGTCCGGGAGTTTTACCTGACCACCTTCAACTCCTTCATAGAAATCAACGCTGCCTTCAAGGTAGAACACACACACACACACACACACACGCACGCACACACACACAAAAACTGTTAAACTTTCACCAGATGCTGCAGCAGTTTTTACGATGGGAGAGGCGTTAGTTTGTCCTCATCCCCTCCTTCTCTTCCCTCCTTCTTCCCCAGCGAGAGGCCAATGGATCGTTCAACACCATCGACGACTCGGGAGTCAACGGCAAGTTCGTCAGCGCCGTTTACGACGCGCTGCTGGGCACAGTGAGTGCACACGCACACACACACACACACACACACACACACGGTGCTCACATCTCGCCTTGTTTGATGCCTCCATGGCTCGTTTCACCTTCATGGTTTTGAACCTCCGGCACTAAGCGACGCGGGAAAATCAACTTTATCAACAACATCACGTCTGTTCTGGTGCGTAAGAGCTGCCGTTCATCAACGCGCTCGTTGTCGTGTGTTCAGCCTCAGGACATCCAGAAGTCCGTGTTGAAGGGGATCATCAACAGCCTGCTGAGGGAGTGGAAAGGGTGAGAGCACCTCTCATTTTTTTAAAAATGTAATTCATTTGAGAATCACATTTAATTTCCATAACTAGAACACAAGGGTTTTGTGTTTTTCTTCTGTTTTCAGGCCTCGGACCAAAGACGACCTGCGAGCTTATTTCATCCTGGTGCAGGTGAGACTGACTGTGTGTGTGTGTGTGTGTGTGTGTGTGTGTGTGCGTGTGTGCGTGCGTCCTGTTGTGTGACGGTAGCGCTCAGGTGGAACCTTCTCCACTGACCCGGTCGCAC
>NC_061524.1:2182500-2187500 GCF_022379125.1 Scophthalmus maximus | reverse complement strand
TCTGTGTGTGTCCTGTGCGTGTGTGTGTGTGTGTGTGTCCTGGGTGTGTGCGTGCGTGTGTGTGCGTGTGTGTGTGTGTGTGTGTGTCCTGGGTGTGTGTGTGTGTGTGTGTGTTCCACTCGTGTCCTTGTGCTAAGAGCTCACTTGTCAGTTTCCCTTGTTCCTCTTCAATCATCATCGCTCTGCGTTGTGTCACTATGGAGATGGATTTGTGGAGGAGAGAGAGAGAAAGTGTGAGGGGGTAAAAATGGAAAGATGGAAACAAAAAGAACAAACGGTGATGAGAGGGAGGATGAGAGGGAGGCAGGTACCTGATCTCTGTTCACTCTGTCACTGGTTTGATGTTTTTACACTTTGATCCGTCTGGTAATATTTAATACCAGAAGAAATAATAAAAGAACATCAGAATAAAATGAGCAGATCAACAAGAAGACACTGACTCAGTGAGAGTCGGTGAAATCACAAAAACACCAGACGCTTTTCAGTCACGTCCTCCTTAACCTGCTTCGCTATCAGCTGATGGGCCTAGCAGTTTACAACAGCATCGCTCTGGACATCCACTTCCCTCTCTACTGTTACAGGTAGGTGTGTGTGTGTGTGTGTGTGTGTGTGTGTGTGTGTGTGTGTGTGTGTGTGTGTGTGTGTGTGAGAACCGGTTTCCATATTAACTCACCTGCCCCTCGGAGATGCTGATATAAATATCATCTTTATTATTTCCCTCCCCATTCAGGAAGCTCCTCACTCCTCCCACTGTGCCATGTGACCAAAACGCCCTCGTCGGCATGGCAACCGCCACCCTGGACGACCTGCAGCAGATCATGCCAGTAGGTGTCCGATGCCGCGGCCCGGTTACGACAGTGTTTTCTGCTCCAGTCTGCGGAGTTACATTTAAAAAGAGCAACACCTGCACTTCTCCCCTGTGTCACCAGAGGGAGCCAGAGCTTGACGTTGTCCTCTGAGTTCACTTCACCTCCACAGATTCAAGTGGGGCGTGATGACATACAGTCTGTGGATGACACCAGATATTTTTTTTTGTTAGCTTCGTGAATGTCGACTCAAACCCTGCATCTCTCCTCGTCTGCCGCAACCTTCGCTCCGTGTTTATATGTTTTTCATGAATATATTATCACATTATCTGCCTTTTTCTCTTGTGAACATGTTTTATGATGATGTGCAGATTCTGGTCACTCCTCTTTTTTTTCAGATCTCTGTTTTTCTCTGTGAACAATCGAGACTCAAATCCCAAGTTGAACTCTGAAACGGTCGTCTGGAAAAGAAATTCACACCAACACTTAGTTTAGAAAAGTTGGAAAGTTTAGTTTCCAGATGTGAAGCTCAATCAGCCGTTTCCTCCATTTTCTTTTTTCTATCTGTGACACGCGCGCGCACACACACACACACACACACTCACAGTTGTACATACAGTACTTTCTCTGAATAGAGATGGACGACATGGAGCCAAATCACCGTGGTCGCCCCCTGGTGTCTGGCTGCTGCAGTGTAGGTCGTAAGCCCCGCCCCCTCCATGTCAGCCGATGGGACATGTAGATGTTTCTGCCATGTGACGTAGTTCTCATCACACTGATGATGGTTCACGCTTTCATGTTTCTGATCCGTTTGCTTTTCACGAGTTATTTGATGAGAAACGGGGCTGAGACAAGACTCCTTGATTGACAGCTTTTAGCTTTTAGCAAGGCAGTGACCTCCACACACCTGCTGCCGCTGCAGGGTCGTTATCTGACCCACGCACACACACACGCACACACACACTCACACACACACACTCTCTGCTATAACCGGCCTGCTGGTGACATAACAGCAGGACATCAGATAGGAGCCTGGCGATGCTGCACAGGAGCAAACTTTTATTAAAACTACGAAACAAATCCATGAATCCGATTCAGTCGATTTGGTTCAACAGTGAATGAATGAATGAGTGAAGAGACGAAGGTGATGGAGTGTTTTATTCTCTGAGGACGTTCTTTAACTCTGCAATATGTCAGGTTTCTTTATGTCCCTGGTTTGATGCAGGGTTCGGACCCTCGACCTCCTGGTCCCGGCTCTGACCCGGATCCTTACCTGTGTGTGTGTGTGTGTGTGTGTGTGTTTGTGTGTGTGTGTGTGTGTGTTTGCAGGAGCTGGCTCACGGTTTGGCAGAGCTGCTGAGCTACGAGGGAAACGTGGAGGACGACTTCTACCTCACCTTCCAGGTGAGACTCCTCCACACGACGTCCCCGGCACAAGATGGCGGCGCCCGAATCTGAGATATTTTAGCTTCTTTCATCAACGAGAGGAAGAAGAGACGCGTCGTCCGTCTTTGTCTAAGGTCGCGACCCTGTTGTCGTCTCGCATTGGCCCAGTTTAGTCTTTGGTTTCATTTCATTCATTTGCAGTGACGGAGAACACATGTACAGCAGCAGTAAGTTGCATGACAGGTCGTGAAGGCTGCTCTGACGCGTACAGTGAGGTCAGCGTGACATGACGTGGAGCAGCAGGTCGTGTACAGTATGGAGCAGGAACATTATGTGAACGGCAGCGTGAGGTGTGAGTTTCCTGCTCACAGTCACACCACTGTGCTGCAGGAGGACGAACCCACCGACCTCTCCGCACGTATACACCAGCTGTCTATAGCGACGTCTATAGTCTGTGTTATACATCACGGTTCCTCTGCTTGTTTGCTCTGACTTTATTTAAACCCCTGCACTTTATTTATGCCGCGCAACTTTATTTAAAACATTTGACTGCATGTATGCATTTACCTTTATTTATAACATTTAACTTTATAACATTCAACTTCCTGTATATATTTAACTTTATAACATTCAACTTCCTGTACATATTTAACTTTATCCATAACATTTAACTTTATAACATTTAACTTCATGTATACATTTAACTTTCTTTATAACTTTAACTTTATTCATAACATTTAACTGCATGTATACATTTAACTTTATAACATTCAACTTCCTGTACATATTTAACTTTATTCATAACATTTAATTTTATAACATTTAACTTCATGTATATATTACGTAACATTTAACTTTATAAAATCTAACTTTATTTACACTATTTAACTATATTTATTACATTTAACTTCATTTCTAACATTTAACTTTATAAAATCTAACTTTATTTACACTATTTAACTATATTTATTACATTTAAATTCATTTCTAACATTTAACTTTATTTAAAGCTTTTAACTTTATTTTTACTCTTTAACTTTTTTATACTGTTTAACTTTATAACATTTAACTGTATTGATCCCATCAGGTGTTCCAGGAGGAGATGGGCGTCGTGAAATCCTACAACCTGAAGCCTGGAGGAGACAAAATTCCCGTCACCAAGCAGAACAGGAAGGGTGAGTCGTCGGCGATTTGTCTTTATATACAGTCGCTGATCATCTATATATACAGTTTGTGTGTGTGTGTGTGTGTAATAATCCTCTCCCTCTCTCTCTCTCAGAGTACGTTCAGCTCTACGTCGACTTCCTGCTGAATAAATCCATTTATAAACAGTTTGCTGCCTTTTACCACGGCTTCCACAGTGTGTGTGCCTCGGACGCTCTCATGGTGAGTCCACTGTGAGTGTGTGTGTGTGTGTGTGTGTGTGTGTGTGTGTGTTAGGTCTGACCTCTGACCTCCTCCTGGGCCTCAGCTTCCTCCCTGTGCAGTTATGAAACCACTTTGTATTTGAGGGAAATCTCAAAAATACGAAATGTCTGCATCACTGGTACGTAGAGTTTGAGAGCGAAAGTGTTCGTACGGAAACGTTTCCCTGCCTGAGGCCCGACGTGTCGAGTCTCTGTTGTGTGTCAGTCGGGAACTGAACCTCTGAGAGTTTGTGCACAATCTGGATCGAGTGTTTATCTTCATCCCTCCGCAAATGTTTGCTCAGCTGATAAAGAGCTGCTGACTCCGATCGCTGCATGTGGACGTTTGTTGGACCCGGGGCCCCCGAGGGACCCGTTAATACACAACATGCGTGGCACATATCGAATATCAAATATCACCGCCCTCTTTAATCACGTCGCAGTAAATATAATCTTTTTGCTTTTAGGTTTTTTGCGCTTTGAAATATTTTCTCTAGATTCTGCAGTATGATGAGAAAAAATATTTTCTTTTGTCATATACATCTTTTATTCAGCAGCCGTAGTTTTTGTCTTTTTTTGTCTGTAAAAATTAATATTGTGGTATCGTTGTCCTTGCTCCTCCTCCCTCATCACCTCCTTCCCTCCTCCGTCCGTCACTCAGGTCGCCATGGCAGCGGGCTTTCACAGGGACGTTTCTGTAAAATTGTAGTGAGAATAAAAAAAAATTATATAATAACAATCATTTTTTTCAAACAAAACTATAAACTTACAGAAGTGCTGTCAGTGTTACTGTGACCTTTGGACTTTTGTGTCCCGACCCACCAGGTTTATCAGTTACTGTCAGGACTCTGAAGGTCAAGTTCAGGTACGAGTGTGTGTGTGTGTGTGTGTGTGTGTGTGTGTGTGTGTGTGTGTGTGTGTGTGTGTGTGTGTGTGTGTGTGTGTGTGTGTGTGTGTGTGTGTGTGTGAGATAAGAGGAACAGTTTGACTTTTAATCGGCTGAATGTGGGTCAGAGAAGAGACGAGCCGATCAGACACTGCTCAATAACTGTGTCATGTCGATTTTCAGCCTCACATCTCTGATGTCACATTCTTACTCTTCTGTTTGTGTTCGATGCCTCAGACGAGGCTCGTCTGCGGTTGGTGTGTGTGGGCGGGCGTGTGTGTGTGTGTGAGTGTGTGTGTGTGTGTGTGTGTGTGTGTGTGTGTGGGCGAG
Organism: Scophthalmus maximus; assembly: GCF_022379125.1. Taxonomy (NCBI): domain Eukaryota; kingdom Metazoa; phylum Chordata; class Actinopteri; order Pleuronectiformes; family Scophthalmidae; genus Scophthalmus; species Scophthalmus maximus. Next base: position 2,182,686 of record NC_061524.1, on the reverse strand, counting down.
CGTGTGTGTGTGTGTGTGTGTGTGTGTGTGTGTGTGGGCGAGCGTGTGTGTGTGTGTGTGAGTGTGTGTGCGTGTGCGTGTGCGTTTGTGTGTGTGTGCGTGTGTGTGTGTTTGTGTTTGTGTGTGTGTGTGTGTGTGTGTGTGTGTGTGTGTGTGTGTGTGTGTGCGTGTGTGTGTCACACCTTG